>NC_133379.1:21490761-21790761 GCF_049309525.1 Garra rufa | reverse complement strand
GATACATTTACTCAAATTGTGAGATGTAAAAGATGTGTGAGATGTATTGGAACTGCAAGATAAAGTCTAGGTTTAGAACCTAAAGTCTCAGTTGTGAGATATAAAGTCGTAATTACTAGAAACAAAGTTGCAATTTTTAGATATAAAATCTAATCGGTGAGATCTAAAGGACAAATTGTGAGATATAAAGTTGTAATCATGAGATGAAGTTTAGGTGTAAGATATTAAGTCACAGCTGTGAAATATAAAGTTGCAATTATTACTAACAAATCTGTAATTTTGAGATAAAGTCACACTGAGGGATATTTAATTTTTAAGACATAAAAGCCAAATTGCAAGATATGAGGCTGTAATTGGGATATAAAGTCTGGGTGTAAGACATAAAGTCACAGTTGCAATTTAGGGATTTAAAGTAACATTGTAAGATATAAAGGCCAAATTGCAAGACATAAAGTTGTAATTACAAGATGAATTCTAGGTGTAAGACATAAAGTCGCAGCTGTAATATATAAAGTAGCAATTACTAATAACAAATTTGCAATTTTGAGATATAAAACTCACATTGTGAGATATAAAGGTTAATTTTTAAGACATAAAAGCCAAATAACAAGATATGAGGCTGTAATTGCTAGATAAATTCTGGGTGTAAGATATAGTCGCAATTACTACACTGTAAAGAGTTTCCAGATTCAACTTAAAAACCTAAGTTCAGCAGGTGCCTTAAAATTTTAAGTTAAATCAGCTTAAAACTACAAGTCATTTGAACTTATTACAATAAAATGAGTTGATTTAACTTGTGAGTTGAAATTTCTTAAGTTGATTTAACTTAAAATTTTAAGGCAGCTGCTAAACTTTTGTTTGAGATGTAAAAGCCAAATTGCAAGATAAAGTTGTAATTGCAAGATAAAGTCTAGGTGTAGAATTTAATGTCTCAACTGAGATACTAAAGACAAAGTTGCAATTTTGAGATGAAACAAAAATATCCTTTGTGAGATATAAAAGCCAAATTGTGAGGTATAAAGTCATAATTGTGAGATGAAGTCTAGATGTAAGATGCAGTTTCTATGAACAAATTAGCAATTTTGAGATATAAAAGTCACATTGTAGGACATAAAGTCAATTTTTTAAAGCATGAAAGCCAAATTGCAAGATGTTAAACTATGATTGTGAGATGAAGTCTGCGTGTCAGATATAAAGTCGCAATTAAGTTGCAATTTTAAGATATAAAGTCACATTGTGAGATATAAAGGCCAAACTGCAAGATAAAGTATAGGTGTAGAAGTTAAAGTCTCAACTGTGAGATATAAAATCACAAATACAAGGAACAAAGTTGCAATTTTGAGATATAAAATTTATTTTTTAAGATATAAAGTTGCAATTACTACTAACAGATTTGTCATTTTAAAATATAAAGTAACATTGTGAGGTATAAAGTTACATTTTTAGGACATAAAAGCTAAATTGCAAGATATGAGGCTTATGAGGTCAGATATAAAGTCAAAATTACTGGAAACAAATATGCTATTTTGAGATATAAAGTCAAATTGTGAGATATAAAGGCCAAATTGCAAGACATAAAGTTGTAATTGTAAGAAAAAGTCTAGGTGTAGAACTTGAAGTCTCAGTTGTGATATATAAAGTCACAATTACTAGAAACAAAAATGCAATTTTGAGATATAAAACTAATTTGTGAGATATACTGTAAAGGTCAAATTTTGAAATATAAAGTCGTAGCTCTAAGATAAGGTCTAAGTGTAAGATATAAAGTTGCAGCTGTGATATATAAAGTTTGAAATATTCTTACTATTTAAAATAACTGTTTTCTATTTGAATATATTTTAAAATGTAATTTATTCCTGTGATTTCAAAGCTACATTTTTAGCATCATTACTCCAGTCACATGATTCTTTAGAAATCATTCTAATATTCTGATTTTCTGCTCAAAAAACATGTAGTATTAGTATTATTAGGGCCCGAGCCCAAAAGGGCGAAGGCCCTATTGTTCTTCTAAGGGTTCTTATTTTTAGGGCCCGAGCCCAAAAGGGCGAAGGCCCTATTGTTTTTCTAAGGATTATTATTATTATTAGGGCCCGAGCCCAAAAGGGCGAAGGCCCTATTGTTTTTCTAAGGATTATTATTATTATTATTATTTTTTTTTCAATGTTTTGGGTGATTTTGGGGCCCTTAACATACACGAAAACTCTTGAAAATTTGCACACACATTGGAACCTGCGGCCATCAGGGCCGGACAGACTTTGACATGGGGGGGTCACCTGGGGGGGGCGTGGCACAGCGTTAAAAATTGCGACTTTTGAGGGACTCTGGAGCGCACACCAATTGATCTACAGTCACCAAAATTCATACACATATAGACCTCATCGGGCCGACCAACTTCCGTGCTCACAGTCCGTGCTTCACCAAACAGGAAGTCAGCTATTCAGGGATGTCTAAAAAGCGCATGCAATGGAATTTGAAATACTCCTCCTAGACCTTCCAACCGATGGCCACCAAACTCGGTCAGCATGATCTCAAGACATTGGGGACGCAAAATTGCCAGGGGATTTTTGATATCTCGAACGGTTTGGCCGTGGCGGGGCGACAAAGTTATGGCGAGAAATGAGAAACAGGAAGTGTCTAATTACTTTAACACACTTTGTCTGATTTTGACCAAACATCAGCAGTTTGTTCATCTTATGATGCCGATCACAGAGATGTGACTATTAGGAGTCAAAGTTATAGCGCCACCAACTGGCAACACAAAGCGCAACGTTTTCTAAATGCTTTTAAATCAACCTCTTAATTTTACTCAATTTGCTTCAAACTTCATCTCAATAATGTTGAAACACGGCCAATGAGAATCTGTGAATTGCCTTATCGATAACTTTTATCATGTTGCCATGGCAACGTGTCAAACTTTAACTTTAGCTTTTTGTGTTTTGAAGCCACTTAAAATACTCAGAATTTCATGAAACTTCACACACACATCTGTATTAATGATATTTAGACACTGATAAAAGCCCATAAATGGGCGTGGAGCAGGCGCTCCATAGCGCCACCTTTTGACAAAAGTTGGGGGTTTAGTTTGTCCTACAGTCACCAAACTCGGTACATATATTGATCTCATCAAGCCAGAAACATTTCTAATTTACACCCATTAGCTACGATCAACAGGAAGTCGGCTATTTTGATTTGAATGTGGATATTTGGAAAAATCAGGCTGTGGAATTTTATATACTTCTCTCAGGAAAACCAACAAATTCACACCAAACTTTTTTGACATGTTGCCAACATTCTGAAGATTCTAAATTGCGAGCAGATTTAGGATATCTTGAATGGTGTTGATGTGGTGATTGATTGAAATCGGAGTAAAACAAGATAGCCGTAATTTTATTATATCTTTAAAGTGCAGCATCCAAAGTCTTTGAAACTTTTTTCATACAGACTACTAGTCATTCTGATCAGACACCGTTCATTTCATAATTATACAAAGATCTATGAATTAATGAAAATTAAAAAAAACAAATCTGATCCCTCTCTGCTCTGCACTTATGTGTGTGCGTGGTAAGTGGGTGTGTGTTTGTTGAGTGTTAGGGTGAGAGTGGGGAGGGGGGATGGGTGGAAAGAGAGAGTCAGAGAGGAGGAGATAGAAGGGAATATTTAAACTCTTGGTTGTTTATTCATTAGGATGTGAATTAGGGCTGGGTATTGTGACCAATTTGGCAATTCGATTCGATTGTTATTTTTATGGTTTCGATTCGATTATATTCGATTCGATATCGATTAGCTATCAATATTTCATTTAAAATGTTAGTTTTGCAGACATGGGATCACTATTTTGATATAAATCCTGGTAACTTAAAACTCCCCTACTTAAGTTTATTACTGAAATACACATCTACATTAATAATAGGGTGCACACAGTTGTTTATTTTAAACAACTTTTATTTTAAATGAATACTGTAACAAGAAGTCATAAATATGTGCATCCAATGTACACCATGTAAACAAACTGCAAAATGCACATTACTGTAAAAAAATAAAAAGACTAAATGTGCAACAGTGAAATCTATTAAGAACTTCAAACATGTTTAAGAAATATTTTTTTTTTCTAAATTCAAATCAGGCCCATCATAAAGCCCTTGTCTGCATATACAAAACATTCTAAATGTCCATAAAACTAACAGATCTTAACTAAAGCCTAATATTTTTTGATCACCAGATTTTTTTTTGCAAAAAATTTACACCCATTAGCTACAACCAACAGGAAGTCAGCTATTTTGATTTGAATGTGGATTTTTGGAAAAATATAGCTGAATAAATTCATATCACTCATAGCAGAATCAGACAGTTCACACCAAACTTTGTCAACATGATGCCAAGATACTGAAGATGTTAAATTGTGAACGGCTTTGGGACATCTTGAACGGTGTTGATGTGGTGATTTATGAAAGTAACAAAAAAGATGAAGAGTTATTTTCATATATCTTTAAATTGCATTATTCTAACTCATCAAAACTTTTTACATATAAAGAACAAGAAATTCTTAGGAAATACGTGTAGTTTCAAAATGTTATCATGCTCAGAGGCCCCAAAAACATTAAAAGTGTCACATAAATTTGTCAGATTAAAGCTCTAATACCAGGGATGAACACTAGAGGTCCTCATAAGATAAGGAATCGTTTGACCTCTAATGCTATTTAGCTCATTCTCAGTGTATAAGAATGAAAATAATCCATAGAATCAGTTGATATAGACTGTACTGTCAGTGTACTTTTACATAATTATTTTGTATAGGTGCTTAAAGAGCATTAAAATATTTTTTTAATCTTTTAAGGAAAAATTATATGATTTATATACATATATACAATCTCACTGATAGAATAAAAAATCTTATAAGTATGACACTATACTGCTCAGTTCACTTAATTAGAATGAGAAACAAATACATCAACTAAGTAAATATGTATTTATTTTTAATATATTTGTTTATAATTATTTCACAGATGCTTATAGATCATTAAAATAATATTAAAAAATGGATGTAGATCATAAAACATGGTAACTATTTAAAATAGGGTCTCTTTTGTTAACATTGGTTAATGAACTAACACACGAACGAACAACGAACAATATATTTGTACTCGATTTTCTTCAAACTTCATCAGAATGATGTAAAAACACGGCCGATGAGAGTCTGTAAAGGCGTCCCTGATGCATCAAATGCTGTTGCCATGGCAAATAAAAAAAAAAATACAAAATACATTCAAATATTTGTTTCCTGTGTTTTTGAGGCAGATAGCGTGCCTAGAATTTCATTTTCAATTTTCAATGATTTATTATATATTTAAAGTGCAGCATCCTAACTCTTTGAAACTTTTTTTCATACAAATAACTATTCATTCTGATTAAACACAGTTCATTTCATAATTATATAAAACTCCACGAATGAAAGAAAATTAAAAAACAAATCTGATCTCACTCTGCTCTGCACTCTATGTGTGTGTTTGTGTGGTAAGTGGCTGAGTGTAAGGAGGTGGGATGGGTGGTAAGAGAAAGAGTCAGACAGGAGGAGAGACAGTTAGGGTTAGTCCAAAGGGTTATTGTGAATGCATGTGCCAACTGGGCACCGTTTTCCTGATGCTATCGGGATGGCGACTGCCAGACGGCGAGGGCCCGGTCAACGCTGCTTGCAGCTTTAATTATTATTTTTTTTTCAATGTTTTGGGGGATTTCGGGGGCCTTAACATACACGAAAACTCTTGAAACTTTGCACACACATTGGAACCTGCGGCCATCAGGGCCGGACAGACTTTGACATGGGGGGGTCACCTGGGGGGGGCATGGCACAGCGTTAAAAATTGCGACTTTTGAAGGGCTCTGGAGCGCACAACGGTTGATCTACAGTCACCAAAATTCATATACATATAGACCTCATCGGGCCGAACAAATTTCACACTCATAGTCCGTGCTTCGCCAAACAGGAAGTCGGCTATTCAGGGATGTCTAAAAAGTGCATGCAATGGAATTTGAAATACTCCTACTAGGCCTTTCCACCGATGGCCACCAAACTCGGTCAGCATGATCTCAAGACATTGGGGACGCAAAATTGCCAGGGGATTTTTGATATCTCGAACGGTTTGACCGTGACGGGGCGACAAATTTATGGCGAGAAATGAGAAACAGGAAGTGCCTAATAACTTTGACATACTTTGTCTGATTTTGACCAAACTTCAGCAGTTTGTTCATCGTCTGATGCCGATCACAGAGATGTGACTATTATGAGTCAAAGTTATAGCGCCACCAACTGGCAGCAGAAAGCGTGACGTTTTTGAAACGCTTTAAACTCAGCCTCTTAATTTTACTCAATTTGCTTCAAACTTCTTCTCAATAATGTCAAAACACGACCGATAAGAATCTGTGAAGGGCGTTATCCATAACTTTTATCATGTTGCCATGGCAACGTGTCAAACTTTAACTTTAGTTTTTTGTGTTTTTGAGCCACTTAAAATGCTTAGAATTTCATGAAACTCAACACACACATCTGTATTAATGACAGTTAAACACTGATAAAAGCCCATAAATGGGCGTGGAGCAGGCGCTCCATAGCGCCACCTTTTGACAAAAGTTGGGGGGTTACTTTGTCCTACAGTCACCAAACTCGGTACATATATTGGACTCATCAAGCCGGACAACTTTCTAATTTACACCCATTAGCTACGACCAACAGGAAGTCAGCTATTTTTATTTAAATATGGATTTTTGGAAAAATCAAGCTGTGGAATTTGAAATACTCCTCCTAGACCTTTCCACCGATGGCCACCAAACTCGGTCAGCATGATCTCAAGATATTGGGAATGCAAAATTGCCAGGGGATTTTTGCTATCTCGAACGGTTTGGCCGTGGCAGGGCGACAAATTATGGCGAGAAATGAGAAACAGGAAATGTCTAATAATTTTGACACACTTTAGCTGATTTTGACCAAACTTAAGCAGTTTGTTCGTCGTATGATACCGATCACAGAGATGTGACTATTATGAGTCAAAGTTATAGCTCCACCAACTGGCAGCAGGAAGTGTGTTGCTTGCAAAACACTTTTAAATCAACCTCTTTATTTTACTCAATTTGCTTCAAACTTCATCAGAATAATATCAAAACACGGCCGATGAGAATCTGTGAAGGGGTCCTTGATACATCAAATGCTGTTGCCATGGCAACATGTCAAACTTTAACATTTGTTTCCTGTGTTTTTAAATATAGCTGTGAATAAATTCATATCACTCATAGCAGAATCAGACAGTTCACAGCAAACTTTGTCAACATGATGCCAAGATACTGAAGATGTTAAATTGTGAACGGCTTTGGGACATCTTGAACGGTGTTGATGTGGTGATTTATGAAAGTAACAATAAAAAAGATGAAGAGTTATTTTCATATATCTTTAAATTGCATTATTCTTACTCATCAAAACTTTTTACATATAAACAACAAGAAATTCTTAGGAAATACGTGTAGTTTCAAAATGTTATCATGCTCAGAGGCCCCAAAAACATTAAAAGTGTCACATAAATTTATCAGATTAAAGCTCTAATACCAGGGATGAACACTAGAGGTCCTCATAAGATAAGGAATCGTTTGACCTCTAATGCTATTTAGCTCATTCTCAGTGTATGAGAATGAAAATAATCCATAGAATCAGTTGATATAGACTGTACTGTCAGTGTACTTTTACATAATTATTTTGTATAGGTGCTTAAAGAGCATTAAAATCTTTTTTTAATCTTTTAAGGAAAAATTATATGATTTATATACATATATACAATCTCACTGATAGAATAAAAAATCTTATAAGTATGACACTATACTGCTCAGTTCACTTAATTAGAATGAGAAACAAATACATCGACTAAGTTAATATGTATTTATTTTTAATATATTTGTTTATAATTATTTCACAGATGCTTATAGATCATAAATAATAATAAATAATATTAAAAAATGGATGTAGATCATAAAACATGGTAACTATTTAAAATAGGGTCTCTTTTGTTAACAATGGTTAATGAACTAACACAAGAACGAACAACGAACAATATATTTTTACTCGATTTTCTTCAAACTTCATCAGAATGATGTAAAAACACGGCCGATGAGAGTCTGTAAAGGCGTCCCTGATGCATCAAATGCTGTTGCCATGGCAAATAAATAAAAATACAAAATACATTCAAATATTTGTTTCCTGTGTTTTTGAGGCAGATAGCGTGCCTAGAATTTCATTTTCCATTTTCAATTTTCAATGATTTATTATATATTTAAAGTGCAGCATCCTAACTCTTTGAAACTTTTTTCATACAAATAACTATTCATTCTGATTAAACACAGTTCATTTCATAATTATACAAAACTCCACGAATGAAAGAAAATTAAAAAACAAATCTGATCTCACTCTGCTCTGCACTCTATGTGTGTGTTTGTGTGGTAAGTGGCTGAGTGTAAGGAGGTGGGATGGGTGGTAAGAGAAAGAGTCAGACAGGAGGAGAGACAGTTAGGGTTAGTCCAAAGGGTTATTGTGAATGCATGTGCCAACTGGGCACCGTTTTCCAGATGCTATCAGTATGGCGACTGCCAGACGGCGAGGGCCCGGTCAACGCTGCTTGCAGCTTTAATTTTTTTTTTTTTTTTTTTTTTTAAACCTTCTGGGCACTTTTGGGGGCCTTAACATACTCAAAAACTCTTGAAAATTTGCACACACGTCGGAATCTGCGGCCATCAGGACGCCACAGAGGCTGGGACCCGGGCGTGGTTCAGGGCCTCTACAGCGCCCCCTGGAACACAGTTTGAAAACTTGATGTACTGCGCACACATACTTGCACGTATTGATATGAAACTCGGTACACATATAGATCTCACTGAGCCAAACAACTTTTGTACTCTATGTCATGGGCTGAACGCAACAGGAAGTGAGATATTTAGGGCTGTTTAAAAAGCGCATGCTCTGGAATTTAACGTACTCCTCCCAGGGTTTCCATAGGATTGTCACCAAACTCGGTCAGCATGATCTCAAGACATTGGGGACGCTAAATTGCGAGGGGATTTTTGATATCTCGAACGGTTTGGCCGTGGCAAGGCGACAAAGTTATGGCGAGAAATGAGAAACAGGAAGTGTCTAATTACTGTTGCACACATTGCTTGATTCTTATGAAACTTCACCAGTTTGTTCGTTGTATGATGCCGATTCCATAAATGTGACTATTATGAGTCAAAGTTATAGCGCCACCAACTGGCAGCAGGAAGCGTGTCATTTTCAAAATCCTTTGAAATCAGCCTCTTAATTTTACTTGATTTTCTTCAAACTTCATCAAAATAATGTCAAAACACGGCCGATGAGAATATGTAAAGGGGTCGATGATAAATCAAATGCTGTTGCCATGGCAACGTGTCAAACTTTAAAATTTGATTCCTGTCTTTTCGAGGCAGATAACATGCTTAGAATTTCATGAAACTCAACACACACGTCAATATTAATAATAGTTAGACACTGGCAAAAGGTCATAAATGGGCGTGGAGCAGGCACTCTATAGCGCCATCTTTTGACAAAAGTTGGGGGGTTAGTTTTTCCTACAGTCACCAAACTCTGTACATATATTGTTCTCATCAATCTGGACAACTTTCTAAATCAAACTCATTAGCTAAGACCAACAGGAAGCCGGCTATTTTGATTTGAATGTGGATTTTTGGAAAAATCAGGCTGTAAACAAATTCACACTCCTTCTAAGAAAAATAAGGTATTCACACCAAACTTTTTTAACATGAAGAGAAGATTCTGAAGATGTTAAATTGCGAGCGAATTTGGGATATCTTGAACGGTGTTGACGTGGTGATTTTTTAAAGATGTAGTAAAAAACATAACCCTAATTTTTTTTATATCTTTAAAGTGCAGCATCCAAACTCTTTACAACTTTTTTCACACAGAGATCTTATCATTCTGAGCAAGTGGTGTAAATATCAATTTTATACAAGCTTCTATGAATTAAAGAAAATTAAAAAAAGAAATTAGAAACCTGCTGTCACTCTGCCTGTGCCTGTCTGTGTTCAGTCACCATTGAGTCACTGAAGAGTGACTGAAGGGGGGAGGGGTGTAAGGGAGAGAGACCAGTGGAACATGCTGTTTTGCTTAAGACCATCTTTGAGGAAGATGCACATTGCTGTAGCGTAATCGACATAAATATGTCTGATATTTTGAGAAAATATAAAGGGTCATTAAATCTTTCATTGTTTGTATTTTGCAGTTGTTGTTTTTTATTTATTTTTACTGAACTGTACCATGAACTTGTCCTATTCAGTCACATAGCAAAAGATTAAGAAAAATACAACTTTTAAGCATGAGTGAATAATCTTCATTGTAGACAATATTTTCATAGTGTTATTTATTGAATATAAAATTATAATAATTAAAAATTTCAAGACAAACTTTGACAACAAAACAAACTTTGCTGTTATCTGTTCAAAACATCCGAAAACCATCATTTTAAGATCAGTTATATATATATCGCCCCATTAAAACACTCAACTTGATTTTTAAAGATATTTTGAAAGAATTAAGCGTTTATAGAGCACTTTGTGTATTGCTGTACACCCACATGAACTGTGTTCATGTTCATGTTAATTCACAGTACATAAACTAATTTACCTTTAAACAATATATGAATACTTTTTTTTTAGCTTAATATTAATTAACATTAATAAATGCTATTTAATTATTGTTCATGTTAACTAATATAGTTAATGTTAACAAATGAAACTGGATGGCAACATTTTATATATTGTGTGTACAGTATGTGTCTCTGTGTTGATTTTAAAGTGTAACCCTTTCAATTCAGTAAACTTAAAATCCAAACTAGCAGAGGGTTACTGTGAATGCATTTGCCAACTGTGCACCGTTTTCCTTATTGATTCTTAGTTATGTAGCGCTTAAGAGTGATGTCTTATAACAGGAGTCACCAGCAAAGCAATATCCACATACAAATTGTACAGATAGGTAACGATTTAAGCAGAAGTGGTGAATGTAATGCAAGCAATAATAACATTTTGTTATCATCATGAATTACATGTTCTTATCATCATCATCAGAATATAGGGAAAATGTTCACATTTGGTTCACAGTTGGCATTATCTGAAGTCCTTGCAGGGGATTAGGTTTATAGCAAACTCCTCCTAGACATTTAATGAAATCAACATTATATTTGGTCAGTCTGATCTAGAGGCCTTAGAGATGTTAAATTGTGAAGATCTTGAGTTTCAGTAAAGGGCGTGTCCGTGGCGGCCTGACAAAGTTTGATGTTTTGCCATGGACATAGGTGTAATAACTCAGCCATAAAATGTCTGATCTGCCTCAAACTTCAGAGGTTTGGTAAGAGTCCTGGCCTGAAGACACCTTAAGGCCAATATTCAGATATTATCATAGCGCCACCTGTTGACACCAGGATATATCATATCTTTCACTAACTCAAACATACCAAGGTCAATCTGCACCAAACTTCATATGTTTGATAATAGTGCTGGCCTGAACACATCTACATGCCATTTATAGGCATAGCGCCACCAGCTGCCAATGGGAAGTTTGGCACATTTAAATGACTTATGACATATTTCTCATATATTTACTGTATTAAAAGCATACTGCCCACCGTTTGCTGTTTTCCTAAAGCCACCGGTCGGCGGTGAGCCCGGGTGCGAGGGCCCGTTCATCGCTGCTTGCAGCTTTAATTATTATTATTATTATTATTATTATTATTATTATTATGTAATTTTTCAGGTTTCTTTGATGAATAGAAAGTTAAAAAGAACAGCATTTTTCTGAAATAGAAATCTTTTGTTGCATTATAAATGTCTTTATCATCACATTTGATCAATTTAAAGCATCCTTGCTAAATAATATCTATATACAAGTATAAAGTTACAAAAGCTTTTTATTTCAGATAAATGCTGACCTTTGGATCTTTTAATTCAAAGAATCCTGAAAAAAAAAATTCTACTCAGCTGTTTCAACATAATAATAAAAAAAAGTTTTTTTGAGCAGCAAATCAGAATATTAGTATGATTTGACTTAACTGCTTTAAATAATGATAATAATACTTTAAAAAAAGGATCGTGTGACACTGAAGACTGGAGTAGTGATGCTAAAAATTCAGCTTTGAAATCACAGGAATAAATTACATTTTAAAATATATTCAAATAGAAAACAGTTATTTTAAATTGTAAAAAATATTTAAAAATGTTACTGTTTTTGCTGTACTTTGGATCAAAAAAAAACTGCAGGCTTGGTGAGCAAAATAGACTTAAAAAAAAAAAAAAAGTCACATTGTGAGATATAAAGGCCAGATTGCAAAGTATAAAGTTGCAGTTGCAAGATAAAGACTAGGTGTAATATATAAAGTTGCAATTGCTAGAAACAAAGTTGCAATTTTGATATAAAATCATATTGTGAGATATAAAGGCCGCAAAACCACAAAACCAGTCATAAGGGTACATTTTTTGGATGTTTGTTAGGACAATATTTGGCTAAGATACAACTTTTAAAAATCTGAAGGCACCAACAAAAAAAAAATCTAAATATTGAGAAAATAGTCTTTAAAGTTGTCCAAATAAAGGTCTTAGCAATGCATATTACTAATCAAAAATTAAGTTTTGATATATTTAAGGTAAATTCATAAAATATCTTAATGGAACATGATTTTTACTTAATATCCTAATGATTTTTGGCATAAAAGAAAAATCTATAATTTTGACCCATACAATGTGTTTTTAAATATACCCAAGCTACTAAGGTTTTGTGGTCCAGGGTCACAAAGTCTAGGTCACATTGTGAAATATTATGTCAAACTGTCACTTTTTATTTATTTTTTTATTTTATTCTGAGGTTACTGGGTTTAATAGATTTTACATTCACAGACAAAAATCCCAACAGTGCTTTTTACACAGTCATCCTTACTTACACCACAATTGTTCTTAAATGTGTCTTCTGGCAGATGTTTTGTTCAAATACTAATCATTATGTTCTAAAATTAATCTTTAGGTTAATTAAAATGTGAATTACCCTTTATAAAGTACCCTTCATATTCTGGAGTGAGTCAGCAAAATGAGCTCTAAATAACTGTTCATTGAGTTTGCACCTCAGAGAGATTACACAAAGGGACATGTGTGAGACGCTCTAAATATAATCCTCCCCTGTGCTGGAACGGGCCGACTGAATGAATTTAGAAAATACTTTCTAGACAGACAGTCAAAGAATGGCCAGTTGAGACCACGTTAACCTCTCATAGAGATATCAGGAGTCAAGTACTGAGTGACACGCTAGAACATTCATACTGACTCTCTCTCCCACCAGACAGGGGTTTGCACCAGGCCCGAGCCAAAAGTGTTGCTCACTACCGTCAGTCAAGCTCAGATAGACATGTGTTGGATGCTCAGACTGCAACAGTTTGAAATACTGAGAAAAACAAGAGTTTGAAATGTTGTCGTTTTAGGAATAAAGATGAGAGTAGTTTTAAAATCAAAGAAGCAAGATTTTAAGCTGTATCTAAATCCAGCTGCGTCACTGAGGTAGAACTTGTTTGGTCGCTCTGGGCCACTGAACTATGTAATTGAACTGAGCTGTCCTCTCGCCAGACAGCTTTTAAAGTCTTTTAGTAATGCTCGACATCCAAGTGCATTGCATTTAGAGAATGGCTTGCCATTCTTTCTCCTAAAAATTGGTATTCTTGCCATTTCAGCATTACTGTGCTCTCTGCAAAGAAAAAAAGATCAAAAAAGAACAATTCTCTTCATTCGTGTAATCTAGTAATGGAAGATAAATAGCCCAGCTTTATTTCTCTTGATCTATTACTGTTTCTTTTCTCTAAAACAGTATTTGTGTTATAAATTTATAGTGAGATATGTTTTAGATCCTCATTCAATCTGAGCAAATTGCTTTTGTAATTTGCTTGTCACATCGCTTTTTTTCTTTATTGGCCACCTGACAGCTGCTCCACGGAAGCCTGTTTTCACCACTGAATAAAAAAAAAGGTTAATGCAACTTCTCACAATTCTGACTTTTTTTTTCCTCAGAAATGCTTGATACAAACTCACCATTTTGACTTTTCTCAGAATTATGTGATATAAACTTGCAATTGCGAGAAAAAAGTCAGAATTGTGAGTTAAAAAGTAGCATTTGCAAGTTCTAAAGTCAGAATTGTGAGATACAAACTCGCAATTCTGATAAATGAAGTCAGAATTGCATGATATAAACTCTAAGTTCTGAGAACATATCAGTCTTTTTTCTCCTCAGAAATGGACTTTATAACTCGCAATTGCAAGTTTATATCTCACAATTGTGAGAAAAAAAGCCAGAACTGCAAGTTCATATCTTATCCATAAGTCAGAATTGTGAGATATAAACTTGCAATTCTGTGAACATATCAGTCTTTTTTATAACTTTATAACTCGCAATTGCAAGTTTATATCTAACAATTCTGAGAAAAAAGTCAGAATTGCGAGATACAATTGCGAGAAAAAAAGCTAGAATTGCCAGAAAAGTTTATATCTTGCAATTCTGACTTTATATCTAGCAATTTTGACTTTATAACTCACAATTGTGAGTTTATATCTCACAGTTCTGAGAAATGGAGTCAGAATTGTGAGATATAAACCTGCAATTGCGAGTTAAGTCAGAATTGTGAGATATAAACTCGCAATTCTAAGAAACAAAGTCGCAATTGTGAGTTAAGTCAGAATTGGGAGAGATAAACTCGCAATTCTGTGAACATATCAGTCTTTTTTTATAACTCGCAATTGCAAGTTTATATCTTACAATTTTGAGAAAAAAGTCAGAATTGTGAGATATAAACCTACAATTGTGAGTTAAGCCAGAATTGTGAGATATAAACTCACTATTCTGTGAACATATCAGTCTTTTTTTATAACTTTATAACTCGTAATTGCAAGTTTATATCTCACAATTGTGAGAAAAAAGCCAGAATTGCGAGTTTATATCTTGCAATTCTGACTTCATAACTTACAATTGTGAGTTTATATCCCACAATTCTGACTTTATATCTATCAATTCTGACTTTATAACTTACATTTGTGAGTTTATATCTCACAGTTCGGAGTCAGAATTGTGAGAAATAAACTCGCAATTCTGTTAACATATCAGTCTTTTTTAAATCGCACAATTCTGAGAAAAAAAAAGTTGAATTCAAACTCGCAATTGCGAGAAAAAAAAAGTCAGAATTGCAAGACAAACTTGCAATTGTGAGGAAAAAAAGGCAGATTTGCGAGTTTATATCTCGCAATTCTGACTTTATAACTCGCAAATATGAGTTTATATAGTTCTGAGATATAAGAAAAGTTCTGGGTTATTGAAACTCTTTTTTCCTTAAAAATGCGTGATACTGTCACGGTGTGTGTGTAGAGAACGAGGCATACGAAGTATAATAAGAAGTCCTTTTAGTGGTAATCACAACAGGTAAATCCAATAGGCAGGCAGGCAGGGAAACACACACTAAAGCAACCTTGAGATCACTAAACTGCATTAACTAAGATAGACAAGGTAATGAGACATTGACAGGTGTAGGAGATAACTAATAAAGACTTAAGAAGACCAGGAAACAGGAATAACCAAATATGGGCACAAGAGGGAGAAACCAAACTGAACAGTCCAAAGGGGTGTGACAGATACAAACTCGCAATTTTGACTTTTTCTCCGAATTAAGACATAAACTTGCAATTGCGAGTTATAAGTCATAATTGCATGATCTAAACCCAATTGCAAGTTATTTAGTCAGAATTATGAGATATAAACTTGCAATTCTGTGAACATATCAGTCTTTTTTCTCCTCAGAAACTGACTTTATAACTCAATTGCGAGTTTGTCTTAAAATTCTGAGGAAAATAAAAGGTCAGAATTGCAAGATACAACCTCGCAATTCCAAAAAAAAAAAAAAAAGCCAGATTTGTGTGTTCATATCTCGCAATTCTGACTTTATATCTAGCAATTCTGACTTTATACCTCATTTATAAGAGAGTTTACATCTTACAGTTCTGAGATATAAGAACAGCTCTGGGTTATTAGGACTTCTCACAATTCTGACTTTTTCTCAGAAATGCATGATACAAACTTGCAATTCAGACTTTTTTTCTCGGAATTGTGAGATATAAACTCGCCATTGCAGGTTATAAAGTCAGAATTGCGTGATATAAACTCACAATTCTGTGAACATATCAGTTTGTTTGTCCTCAGAAATGGACTTTATAACTTGCAATTGTGAGTTTATATCTCACAGTTCTGAGAAAAAAAAGTCAGAATTGTGAGATAAAAAGTCACAATTATCTTTTTTACTTTTTATTCAGTGGCGGAAACAGGCTTCCATAGGTCCAGGATCAGGGTCTCATCTTACACTTCCAAAATGTCACTGACCTATGAACGCATTAGACTGGTCTTAACACTTCAGAAGTCATCCACCATTATTTCATAAGACATATGCCATCATTAGCATGTTAGGGAGTGTAATGTGGATCTTTTAACCCTTTTTTATGGGGTCATAAATATTTTGATAAGACATCGTTTTCTCTTGTCAGTGTGATTCGTTAAAAGGTATAATATGAGCAACCATAAATGAGTAGGAAGACGTTTATTAATAAGACCATCTGAACTCTTCCATAATCATGCTCTTTATTACTCATCTGAATTACACAAAGTCACGCTGACCAGGGAATGCAAGTTACATCGATTTGCCTCCTCCACAGCAGCTGCTTCTATGTTGAGACTTCACAAGTCTTGTGTATGCACTATTATCTATGCAACTGTAAAGTGCGTAGAATTGATGTCATCTCTGGTGACACAAAATTAATCATAACACCCGTACCAGAGGAATATATGCTAATCGTGCTATATATTGTCCACAATTTCACGACCAACCAGACTGGAATAAAAATAAAGACATGAAAGTGTTGGGTTGGATGAAGAGGATGAAAACAATGTAAAATTGGAATTGGTTAGTCACTTTAGTAGGACAAAGTCTGGTTGAGTACTGTGAAATGAAAAAAAAAAAAAAGAAAATGCACAGAACCATTATTAATATCATACATTATTATTGTGGATTATTCAAAGCAAGGTCGTAGTTCTTGTTCATTAAAAATCTTGTGGGAAAAAAAGTCTC
This sequence comes from Garra rufa, assembly GCF_049309525.1. NCBI lineage: Eukaryota > Metazoa > Chordata > Actinopteri > Cypriniformes > Cyprinidae > Garra > Garra rufa. Next base: position 21,773,566 of record NC_133379.1, on the reverse strand, counting down.
CTAATTATTTTAAAGTCAGGAGGCATCAGTGTAATATGGAAGCCAGTTTTGAAAGAAAAAAAAAAAGGCAATTGCTGCTCAAGTAGACTTTTTTACAAGTTACAATTACAAGTCGCAATTTTCAAAATTGTGAGATATAAACTAGCAATTGCGTGTTATAGTCTAAATTGTCACAATTCAGACTTTTTTCTCAGAATTGCATGATATAAACTCACAACTTTTTTTCTCAGAATTGAAAGATATACTGTAAACTTGCAATTCCGAGTTATAAAGTCCAGTTTTGAGAGGGAAAAGACTGATATGTTCTCAGTTTATATCTCGCAATTATAATACACAATTGTTAGTCATCAAGTTATAATTGTGATATAAACTCATAAAAAGAGTCACAATTGTCAGTTTATATCTTGCAATTCTGACTTTTCCAGAATTGCAAGTTTGTCTTGCAATAGTGACTTTATATCGCATAATCGCGAGTGAGGAAAAAAAGTCTGAATTGTAAGATGTAAACTCACAAATGTGTGATAAAAAGTTGCAATTCATAGCGGAAATGGGCTTCCATAGTGTAAAAATACAAGTCACCTCATAACTTAAAATACATAAAATGCAATGAAAGAAGTTTTCCAGAATTCAAATTTAATTATAATTTATTTAAACTATGTATTAAATTATTATTCATAGCAAGGTTAGGGCCCTATGAAATCATAGAGTTCTTTTTTTTAGACTGTGATTTAATTGTTAAATTAAAAAATAAATAAATAAATAAATAAATAAATAAATATATATATATATATATATATATATATATATATATATATATACACTTAATAAATTGCTGTTATATGATTTCATGATTTCAAATATATATGAATCAAAAAGCATGTTGAATTTGTTGAAATCATGAAATCATTTAACAGCAATTTATTAAGTTTAACAAAAAAATTAATTAGTAAAAATTGTTGTTGTTAATGTTTTTTTTTTTTTTTTTTACTCAAATTCAGTTTTATTTTTACCACATTCTGTGTTTTCCATTAATTTTTGGGTTTCCATTTTAATGGTTTCATTAAATCTGAATAATCAAAGCATCTCTAATTAACTGATTTTATTTGTAAAAAAAAAATATTATTTTATTTTTCAGAAAAACTGTGTATTTACATTTCTCTGGTAAAAAAATTATGGTAAAAATTCCTTAAAAATGTTTTGTAATAATAATTTAATTAGTAGTAGTAGTAGTAGTAGTAGTAGTAGTATCATTACATTGAGTAATATATTTCTGTCACAGTTTATTCAAGTTAAACCAAACTTTTATTGTGACAGGTTGCTGTGAAGACCTTTGAGTTTATGTTTGTATATGATATGATGTTGATAGTTTCTCAAAATACAATAAATTCTGTTATTAATAACTGGATTCCACGATTCCGTTCACGTTTTCAATCATAGGGCCCTACAAGGTCGTAGTTCTTGTCTATAAATGGATATCTTGTATAAAGTGTCCTAATTATTTTATATAGCTGGGGGCTGTAAAAATGTCATATTTTAACAGAAAACATAATTGCATGTAATATATAGCAAAAATTATATTACACTTAACTAATATATATATATATATATATATATATATATATATATATATATATATATATATATATATGTATATATATATATATATATATATATATATATAGTTCACCTCAAGTCACGTCATTACTTAGAGTTTTCCAGAATTTGCATTCAATTATAATTTCTTTTTAGATTATTATTCATAGAAAGGCTAAAATATGAAAACTTTTACATTTTTTTCCGTTTACATTTTGTTGTAATTTTTTCTAGATTCTAATTTAGTGGTTACTTAATATGAATCAAAAAGCATGTCAATTGAATTGATGCATTTTAACACAAATACCATATATATTAAAAAAAAGTTATATATATATAACACTTAACTAAATACATATAGTTCACCTCAAGTCACCCAGAATTAATATTTAATTATAATTTATTTGCATTTTATTACATTATCATAATTTAAATTATACTACTCTTCTCATGTTCAGTTGAGCATTTCATGCTATGTAGTTAACGTTTATTGTGGTGCCATGTGTGCTGATGTTTTATTTTGACATTAGTGATTTGTCATTGACAAATCTGTCATGTGGCCTTCAGTATTACCACCTGTTTTATTATAATTATCAGTATTAAAGCATAACAGAGAAACAGAGCTATTCTTAAGCTGCTTTATCTGCGAATAAAGCAAATATGACTAGCTCACTGACGTTTTCTACCCGAGTCATTCTCATCTATGCCGGGATTCTGGGTGGCCTGTAATCAAGTTAATGTTTCATTAAAACATTGCCTTCAAACAAGATTACACACAATACAGCACATTAATGCCAACAGGAGCCAAGGTGCGTTAAAAAAATCATCGTTCAGTTCTTTTATTGGGGAGAACATTATCAAAACAGTTACGCTTGTGCCCTGGAGTCAATTCACTCAAAGCTGATTATAACTGTAAACAGCACGTAATTTACACGCAGAGTCAAGGTTATTGCACGCACATCTGTTCTGCTACGTTTCAGAATCCGGACATTCCCGGCAGCGCTTTTGTCCGAAAAACGATGGTCCATTCGTTTTCTTATGCGTCAACTATCAGGTTTACTTGTGCCATACTTAAGCCAGATAACGGAAATAAAGCTCGAGCCTTGGTCAGCAGTAGTGAAGTGAAGCGGGAATGCCCTCATTAGATGGCCTGATGCTTGAAGGAACGTCTACCTCATATGCATTCTCATTTTCTCAATGGAGAGGGGCCAATAAATCAGAGCGCAGGGTGCTTCGACCCCACGGTTAATGCTTTATAGCGGTGCTCAGGCTTAATTGCTGGCATATTGAGGGCCTTCAGTCCCGCTAAGTCACATTCTGATGTGAAGGCGTTTATAGGCTTTAGAAATCAGCCTGGTTAGAGTTTGTTTGCATAATGCAGTTCAAGAGCAACTGTGTTTAATTTAGATTACAAAGCAGACGTGTTAAAAATACATCAAAACGTCAAAAACATTTTTAAAAGGCAAAATATTTCAAAGAGCTCTTTGAAAAAAAAAAAAATGGCACACCATTTGAAGGAAGTCCAGACACAGTCAGCCGGGGGTGAAAACTTTTGAACAGAATGGAGATCTGTAAATTTTTTCTTATTTTGCCTAAATATCCCATTTTTTTTAAATTTAGTACTGCCTGTCAGATGCTACAGAAGATTTTTACACGTTTCCCAGGAGACAAAATAAGTTCTTCAAATTCAAATTCAAATTTAAGAATGAGAAAGTTGGAGAATGAGCCTATTTCCAAAAAAAGTGGAGTGTTCCTTTTAATGCATAGTTTTTCCTTCTGGAGGATCAGTGAGCATTTGAACCTTCTGTAATAGTTGCATATGAGTCCCTCAGTTGTCCTCCATGTTAAAAGATTGATCTCAAAATCATACAGTTGTTGGAAAGGGTTCGAATACACCAAAATGTTGGAAAACTAAAGAATTTGTGGGACCTAAAGGATTTTTCTGAAAAACAGCAGGCAGTTTTACTTTTATCACTAAAAAAAAAAAAAAAAAAAAAAAAAAAAAAACAACTGTGGATCATTTAGGCAGCAACGCAGTATTAAGAATCAACGGGGTGTAAATTTTGCACTTTTATAAACTCAACTATCATTTTCTTTTTTTAACATCTTTTATGTGAAATATCTAATTCAGGTCAGTACTAAATAAACAATAACATGAATTTTGTATGATCCTTCTTATTTTAATTAATTATTAACATTTTGCAGATTCTGAAATGTGACATTATAGTATTTATTTTCTTCTCTCCTTTTTCTTCCTAAACATTTGTTTGGGCTGAAATGAGTCCAAGGAATCGCCTGCAATCCCGATAGTGCTTTTGCTTAACGAGAGTGCACAGATAGGGCAGCGCACATTAGAGAGGACACTAGCAGGCACTCACTCTGTTTAATTACGCAGAAAACAAACAGTGCTTACAAGATTATCCTGAGACACAGCAGGCCTCCATTAACATGTCAAGCTACACCATGGCCTTTTCCATATGTTCAGATATCTCATGGTATCACTTGACCTCCAAAACCCTCATGCATTACATGCCAGTGTATGCAGATTTACATAATGTTCTCCTTATAAACCATGTTTGCCAAAACCAATAGGGTTGTGAAGTATATAAGGATATATATAAGGCTCTTGTGAACCCGCATGCAAATGCCTGTGAAGCACTCTACTGGGAATTTAACAATTGATTTTAATTTGGCTGACACTTGGCAGAATTTGCATGGAGTTTAAGGACACAGTGCTTTGTTGAATATAAAGTCAAGGGTAAGCACAATTTGTGATTAATCCTTTCACTAATAGCATATTTCAACTTAATGAATATTATATGTGCAGTGTGCACTTGAGTAAGCATTTTAAGTAGTAAAACACAATATGACAGTAATGTTTTGTTAAACTTTGTTTCTCATTGACGTTTTTTACTTAAATAACATATAAAAATTTAAACAATTAAACAAAGGCAGTAAAATACATGTATAACACATTATCTTGTGGATCCATCAGTTCACATTTACGTGTTTCTCTTTTTTAGCAGGAGGTGCTATCAGACTGGTACACAAAGCAGCGGAGCAAATGACTTTGAAACGTGCAGCGCTCATATTTATTCAATGGATAGCCTTTTAAAGTTTCATCGCAATTCTTGTCTTTTAGTCCCCACATTTAAGACCACCTGAAATCATAATTAAGACTTCCTTAACCCCTAATAACACTGCAGTCATCAATGAAAATTAAGAGCTTTATTTCAAGAACCGACTTTCAAAAACAAACCTTACACAAAATACGTTTATTTTTATTTTTTTCCCACCATGGTCGGGGCACAAGAAAAATATTAGGGGACTAAATTAATATCAGCATATGACGTATAATCGTCTCTCATTGTCTCTGAGAGAATGCACGTCAGATGCTGAAAGCACTGTCAGTTTTTACTTTCACTTTAATATATTGCGCAATATAATGTTTTCACATTGCTTGTGTGATAACCATTGGCTCACCTCCATGGTTTAAAACATAAATATTTATAAAAATACAGTATATAGAAAAGACATCTCTTTAAAATATTGCGACGTAACACCAATGTAAAGCCATTGTTTTTCACTCACTGAAAGCTACATCTGTCTCGATCTCTGCTCTCATCACTGCAAGCACGACTGCAGACACGCCCCCTCTTGAAATTTCGGCTTTACAAGTTTTGTGAATCGCTATCCGTGGGTCTTTCTCAGATATACTGAAATATGTCCACACCGCAGACGTGTTGCTTCAGACAAGCACTTAAGAGGCTACGGTTTCTGTTTGCGTCAACATACTGTTTCGGCCATGTTGTTTCGGTGATAACAATCTTTCGGCCGAAAACCGAAAATGCACTTTTGGGCCATTTTCAGCCAAAAATTTTAGGCAGCCGAATATTCGGTGCATCCCTACTTAAAATTCTTAATAATAGCATATTGCTGGAACATTAAATAAATAACTAATTAAAATCTTTGTCATTTTTTTGGCAACCTAGGATGTGTCCTGTGTCCCACCCACCACAACCTTACAGGACTCACCCTAGTCCTATCTCCAAGTGGTCCCTGGGGTGAACTGACAGCCTCGCCCAAATTCTCCCTAATTGAAGAGCCAGCTACAGGTTTCCTGGATGCAGATGATATAAAAAAAAAAAAAAAAAAAGCGCTATGGGGACGTAGCTGGTCTGTCCCGCCCAGAGTTCTGCACCGGAGCTAGGAGCCAATCCAACATAAGGGCCAAATTTGCTAAAATTATTTAAAATTCTTAATAATAGCATATTGCTGGAACATTAAATAAATAACTAATTAAAATCTTTGTCATTTTTTTGGCAACCTAGAGTGCGTCCTGTGTCCCACCCACCACAACCTTACAGGACTCACCCTAGTCCTATCTCCAAGTGGTCCCTGGGGTGAACTGACAGCCTCACCCAAATTCTCCTTAATTGAAGAGCCAGCTACAGGTTTCCTGTATGCAGATGATATTACAAAAAAAAAAAAAAGCGCTATGGGGACGTAGCTGGTCTGTCCCGCCCAGAGTTCTGCACCGGAGCTAGGAGCCAATCCAACATAAGGGCCAAATTCGCTAAAATTATTTAAAATTCTTAATTACAGCATATTGCTGGAACATTAAATAAATAATTTAAATCTTTGTCATTTTTTGGCAACCTAGAGTGTGTCCTGTGTCCCAGCCACCAGAACCTTATCAGGACACACCCAAGTTTTACTTTACCATTTAAAAATGTATTTGTATCTTTTTTTTTTTTTTTTGCAAAATTATATTTGTGGATTCATTTTACACTGTTTGAAAAGGTTGCATAATAAAACACTTTTTTTTATTATAGTTTTTTTTTTTTTGCTTAACAGTTGCAAAATTCTTATTTGTTAGCAAATTGGTGGTAATTTCTTTTCCGAAAAAAAAAAAGAAAAGTGGTGTTTTTTGCAACCTAGGGTGTGTCCTGTGTCCCACCCACCACGACCCTACAGGACCATCATTTAAAAAAAGGTGTACGTATCTGTCTTATTTTACATAATTATATTTGTGGATTCGTTTTATGTCGTTGTTTGAAAAAGGTTTTGTAAAAGAACATTTTATACATTTTTTTACCTTAACCGGTTTAAAATTCTTATTTGTTAGCAAATTGGTGGTAATTTCTTTTCCGAAAAAAGAAAAAAAAAGAAAAGTGGTGTTTGTTGGCAACCTAGAGTGCGTCCTGTGTCCCACCCACCACAACCTTACAGGACACACCCTAGTCCTAACTTCAAGTGGTCTCTGGGGTGAACTGACAGCCTCATGGTCTGTAAGGGTGGCTGATCCCTAATTGTAAATCCAGTAACAGGTTTCCAGGATGAAGACAATAACAGCCGGCGATATGGGCAAATAGCTGGTCTGTCCCGCCCAGAGATCTGCACCAGAGCTAGGAGCCAATCCGACATAAAGGACAAATTTTCTAAAACGGTTAAAAATTCGTAATTATGGCTTATAGCTGAAACAAAAAAACAAACAAAAAAAGAATCAAAATCAATTTTTGGCAACCTAGGGTGTGCCCTGTGTCCCACCCACCACCACCCTACAGGACACACACTAGTTTTACTTTATCATTTAAAAATGTATTTGTATCGATTTTTTTTTTTTTTTTGCGTAATTATAGTTGTGGATTTGTTTTATATTATCGTTTGTAAAAGATTGCGTAAAAAGAAAATATATATTTTTATTATTTTAAATGTATTACCGCCTCCGACACGAAGTCCTGATTTACTGGCATGGCGTTACATGTAATTAGCCATACAGCTAAAATCAGCATCAGGCCTCTTAATAAAAACTGCATTGTGTTACACAGATCGAGCACTATATTCTGTATAACTTTAAAATAAACACAAAAACACTTAAACACTAAAAACAAACAACAAACGCAAAGCAGCAGCACGAGTTAGCCCGGGTCGCCACACAGCAGCGCCACCGGAAAGCTGGTCTGTCCCGCCCAGAGTTCTGCACCAGAGCTAGGAGCCAATCCGATATGAAGGCCAAATTTGCTAAAATGATTTAAATTAGTCATAGCATATTGCTGGAACATTTAAAAATATATAAAACTTTGTCATTTTTTGGCAACCTAGAGTGCGTCCTGTGTCCCACCCACCACAACCTTACAGGACTCACCCTAGTCCTATCTCCAAGTGGTCCCTGGGGTGAACTGACAGCTTCGCCCAAATTTTCCCTAACTACAGTACGTCGCCCATGAGGTTGGCCACTCCCTTATTGTAGAGCCAGTTACAGGTTTTCTGGATACATAACAGATGTAAAATTCTTATTTGTTAGCGAATTTGTAATTTCCTTTCTGAGAAAAATAAATAAATAAATTTATTAGTATCTATTTTCTTTTTTTTTTTCGCGCAATTATATTTGTGGATTCATTTTACATCATTGTTTGAGAAAGGTTGCGTAGAAAGAAAATATATACTTTTTTATATTATAGATTGTTTTTGCTAAACCGATTTAAAATTCTTATTTGTTAGTGAATTTGTGGTAATTTTTTTTTTCGAAAAAAAAAAGAGAAAAGTGGTGTTTTTTGGCAACCTAGGGTGTGTCCTGTGTCCCACCCACCACGACCCTACAGGACCATCATTTAAAAAAAGGTGTACGTATCTGTCTTATTTTACATAATTATATTTGTGGATTCTTTTTATGTCGTTGTTTGGAAAAGGTTTTGTAAAAGAATATTTTATACATTTTTTTAGCTTAACCGGTTTAAAATTCTTATTTGTTAGCAAATTGGTGGTAATTTCTTTTCCGAAAAAAAAAAGAAAAGAAAAGTGGTGTTTGTTGGCAACCTAGAGTGCGTCCTGTGTCCCACCCACCACAACCTTACAGGACACACCCTAGTCCTAACTCCAAGTGGTCTCTGGGGTGAACTGACAGCCTCATGGTCTGTAAGGGTGGCTGATCCCTAATTGTAAATCCAGTAACAGGTTTCCAGGATGAAGACAATAACAGCCGGCGATAAGTGGGAAATAGCTGGTCTGTCCCGCCCAGAGATCTGCACCAGAGCTAGGAGCCAATCCGACAAAAAGGACAAATTTTCAAAAACGGTTAAAAATTCGTAATTATGGCTTATAGCTGAAACAAAAAAACAAACAAAAAAAGAATCAAAATCAATTTTTGGCAACCTAGGGTGTGCCCTGTGTCCCACCCACCACCACCCTACAGGACACACACTAGTTTTACTTTATCATTTAAAAATGTATTTATATCGATGTTTTTTTGTTTTTTTTTGCGTAATTATAGTTGTGGATTCATTTTACATCATTGTTTGAAAAAGGTTGCGTAGAAAGAAAATATATACTTTTTTATATTATAGATTGTTTTTGCTAAACCGATTTAAAATTCTTATTTGTGGTAATTTTTTTTTCCGAAAAAAAAAAAGAAGAGAAAAGTGGTGTTTTTTGGCAACCTAGGGTGTGTCCTGTGTCCCACCCACCACGACCCTACAGGACCATCATTTAAAAAAAGGTGTACGTATCTGTCTTATTTTACATAATTATATTTGTGGATTCGTTTTATGTCGTTGTTTGAAAAAGGTTTTGTAAAAGAACATTTTACACGTTTTTTTAGCTTAACCGGTTTAAAATTCTTATTTGTTAGCAAATTGGTGGTAATTTCTTTTCCGAAAAAAAAAAAGAAAAGTGGTGTTTTTTGGCAACCTAGGGTGTGCCCTGTGTCCCACCCACCACCACCCTACAGGACACACACTAGTTTTACTTTATCATTTAAAAATGTATTTGTATCGTTTTTTTTTTTTTGTTTTTTTTTTGCGTAATTATAGTTGTGGATTCATTTTATATTATCGTTTGTAAAAGATTGCGTAAAAAGAAAATATACATTTTTATTATTTTAAATTTATTACCGCCTCCGACACGAAGTCCTGATTTACTGGCATGGCGTTACATGTAATTAGCCATACAGCTAAAATCAGCATCAGGCCTCTTAATAAAAACTGCATGGTGTTACACAGATCGAGCACTATATTCTGTATAACTTTAAAATAAACACAAAAACACTTAAACACTAAAAACAAACAACAAACGCAAAGCAGCAGCACGAGTTAGCCCGGGTCGCCACACAGCAGCGCCACCGGAAAGCTGGTCTGTCCCGCCCAGAGTTCTGCACCAGAGCTAGGAGCCAATCCGATATGAAGGCCAAATTTGCTAAAATGATTTAAATTAGTCATAGCATATTGCTGGAACATTTAAAAATATATAAAACTTTGTCATTTTTTGGCAACCTAGAGTGCGTCCTGTGTCCCACCCACCACAACCTTACAGGACTCACCCTAGTCCTATCTCCAAGTGGTCCCTGGGGTGAACTGACAGCTTCGCCTAAATTTTCCCTAACTACGTCGCCCATGAGGTTGGCCACTCCCTTATTGTAGAGCCAGTTACAGGTTTTCTGGATACATAACAGATTTAAAATTCTTATTTGTTAGCGAATTTGTAATTTCCTTTCTGAGAAAAATAAATTAATAAATTTATTAGTATCTATTTTCTTTTTTTTTTCGCGCAATTATATTTGTGGATTCATTTTACATCATTGTTTGAGAAAGGTTGCGTAGAAAGAAAATATATACTTTTTTATATTATAGATTGTTTTTGCTAAACCGATTTAAAATTCTTATTTGTGGTCATTTTTTTTTCCGAAAAAAAAAAAAGAGAGAAAAGTGGTGTTTTTTGGCAACCTAGGGTGTGTCCTGTGTCCCACCCACCACGACCCTACAGGACCATCATTTAAAAAAAGGTGTACGTATCTGTCTTATTTTACATAATTATATTTGTGGATTCTTTTTATGTCGTTGTTTGAAAAAGGTTTTGTAAAAGAACATTTTATACGTTTTTTTAGCTTAACCGGTTTAAAATTCTTATTTGTTAGCAAATTGGTGGTAATTTCTTTTCCGAAAAAAAAAAAAAAGAAAAGTGGTGTTTGTTGGCAACCTAGAGTGCGTCCTGTGTCCCACCCACCACAACGTTACAGGACACACCCTAGTCCTAACTCCAAGTGGTCTCTGGGGTGAACTGACAGCCTCATGGTCTGTAAGGGTGGCTGATCCCTAATTGTAAATCCAGTAACAGGTTTCCAGGATGAAGACAATAACAGCCGGCGATAAGTGGGAAATAGCTGGTCTGTCCCACCCAGAGATCTGCACCAGAGCTAGGAGCCAATCCGACATAAAGGACAAATTTTCTAAAACGGTTAAAAATTCGCAATTATGGCTTATAGCTGAAACAAAAAAACAAACAAAAAAAGAATCAAAATCAATTTTTGGCAACCTAGGGTGTGCCCTGTGTCCCACCCACCACCACCCTACAGGACACACACTAGTTTTACTTTATCATTTAAAAATGTATTTGTATCGATTTTTTTTTTTTTTTGCGTAATTATAGTTGTGGATTTGTTTTATATTATCGTTTGTAAAAGATTGCGTAAAAAGAAAATATATATTTTTATTATTTTAAATGTATTACCGCCTCCGACACGAAGTCCTGATTTACTGGCATGGCGTTACATGTAATTAGCCATACAGCTAAAATCAGCATCAGGCCTCTTAATAAAAACTGCATTGTGTTACACAGATCGAGCACTATATTCTGTATAACTTTAAAATAAACACAAAAACACTTAAACACTAAAAACAAACAACAAACGCAAAGCAGCAGCACGAGTTAGCCCGGGTCGCCACACAGCAGCGCCACCGGAAAGCTGGTCTGTCCCGCCCAGAGTTCTGCACCAGAGCTAGGAGCCAATCCGATATGAAGGCCAAATTTGCTAAAATGATTTAAATTAGTCATAGCATATTGCTGGAACATTTAAAAATATATAAAACTTTGTCATTTTTTGGCAACCTAGAGTGCGTCCTGTGTCCCACCCACCACAACCTTACAGGACTCACCCTAGTCCTATCTCCAAGTGGTCCCTGGGGTGAACTGACAGCTTCGCCCAAATTTTCCCTAACTACAGTACGTCGCCCATGAGGTTGGCCACTCCCTTATTGTAGAGCCAGTTACAGGTTTTCTGGATACATAACAGATGTAAAATTCTTATTTGTTAGCGAATTTGTAATTTCCTTTCTGAGAAAAATAAATAAATAAATTTATTAGTATCTATTTTCTTTTTTTTTTTCGCGCAATTATATTTGTGGATTCATTTTACATCATTGTTTGAGAAAGGTTGCGTAGAAAGAAAATATATACTTTTTTATATTATAGATTGTTTTTGCTAAACCGATTTAAAATTCTTATTTGTTAGTGAATTTGTGGTAATTTTTTTTTTCGAAAAAAAAAAGAGAAAAGTGGTGTTTTTTGGCAACCTAGGGTGTGTCCTGTGTCCCACCCACCACGACCCTACAGGACCATCATTTAAAAAAAGGTGTACGTATCTGTCTTATTTTACATAATTATATTTGTGGATTCTTTTTATGTCGTTGTTTGGAAAAGGTTTTGTAAAAGAATATTTTATACATTTTTTTAGCTTAACCGGTTTAAAATTCTTATTTGTTAGCAAATTGGTGGTAATTTCTTTTCCGAAAAAAAAAAGAAAAGAAAAGTGGTGTTTGTTGGCAACCTAGAGTGCGTCCTGTGTCCCACCCACCACAACCTTACAGGACACACCCTAGTCCTAACTCCAAGTGGTCTCTGGGGTGAACTGACAGCCTCATGGTCTGTAAGGGTGGCTGATCCCTAATTGTAAATCCAGTAACAGGTTTCCAGGATGAAGACAATAACAGCCGGCGATAAGTGGGAAATAGCTGGTCTGTCCCGCCCAGAGATCTGCACCAGAGCTAGGAGCCAATCCGACAAAAAGGACAAATTTTCAAAAACGGTTAAAAATTCGTAATTATGGCTTATAGCTGAAACAAAAAAACAAACAAAAAAAGAATCAAAATCAATTTTTGGCAACCTAGGGTGTGCCCTGTGTCCCACCCACCACCACCCTACAGGACACACACTAGTTTTACTTTATCATTTAAAAATGTATTTATATCGATGTTTTTTTGTTTTTTTTGCGTAATTATAGTTGTGGATTCATTTTACATCATTGTTTGAAAAAGGTTGCGTAGAAAGAAAATATATACTTTTTTATATTATAGATTGTTTTTGCTAAACCGATTTAAAATTCTTATTTGTGGTAATTTTTTTTTCCGAAAAAAAAAAAGAAGAGAAAAGTGGTGTTTTTTGGCAACCTAGGGTGTGTCCTGTGTCCCACCCACCACGACCCTACAGGACCATCATTTAAAAAAAGGTGTACGTATCTGTCTTATTTTACATAATTATATTTGTGGATTCGTTTTATGTCGTTGTTTGAAAAAGGTTTTGTAAAAGAACATTTTACACGTTTTTTTAGCTTAACCGGTTTAAAATTCTTATTTGTTAGCAAATTGGTGGTAATTTCTTTTCCGAAAAAAAAAAAGAAAAGTGGTGTTTTTTGGCAACCTAGGGTGTGCCCTGTGTCCCACCCACCACCACCCTACAGGACACACACTAGTTTTACTTTATCATTTAAAAATGTATTTGTATCGTTTTTTTTTTTTTGTTTTTTTTTTGCGTAATTATAGTTGTGGATTCATTTTATATTATCGTTTGTAAAAGATTGCGTAAAAAGAAAATATACATTTTTATTATTTTAAATTTATTACCGCCTCCGACACGAAGTCCTGATTTACTGGCATGGCGTTACATGTAATTAGCCATACAGCTAAAATCAGCATCAGGCCTCTTAATAAAAACTGCATGGTGTTACACAGATCGAGCACTATATTCTGTATAACTTTAAAATAAACACAAAAACACTTAAACACTAAAAACAAACAACAAACGCAAAGCAGCAGCACGAGTTAGCCCGGGTCGCCACACAGCAGCGCCACCGGAAAGCTGGTCTGTCCCGCCCAGAGTTCTGCACCAGAGCTAGGAGCCAATCCGATATGAAGGCCAAATTTGCTAAAATGATTTAAATTAGTCATAGCATATTGCTGGAACATTTAAAAATATATAAAACTTTGTCATTTTTTGGCAACCTAGAGTGCGTCCTGTGTCCCACCCACCACAACCTTACAGGACTCACCCTAGTCCTATCTCCAAGTGGTCCCTGGGGTGAACTGACAGCTTCGCCTAAATTTTCCCTAACTACGTCGCCCATGAGGTTGGCCACTCCCTTATTGTAGAGCCAGTTACAGGTTTTCTGGATACATAACAGATTTAAAATTCTTATTTGTTAGCGAATTTGTAATTTCCTTTCTGAGAAAAATAAATTAATAAATTTATTAGTATCTATTTTCTTTTTTTTTTCGCGCAATTATATTTGTGGATTCATTTTACATCATTGTTTGAGAAAGGTTGCGTAGAAAGAAAATATATACTTTTTTATATTATAGATTGTTTTTGCTAAACCGATTTAAAATTCTTATTTGTGGTCATTTTTTTTTCCGAAAAAAAAAAAAGAGAGAAAAGTGGTGTTTTTTGGCAACCTAGGGTGTGTCCTGTGTCCCACCCACCACGACCCTACAGGACCATCATTTAAAAAAAGGTGTACGTATCTGTCTTATTTTACATAATTATATTTGTGGATTCTTTTTATGTCGTTGTTTGAAAAAGGTTTTGTAAAAGAACATTTTATACGTTTTTTTAGCTTAACCGGTTTAAAATTCTTATTTGTTAGCAAATTGGTGGTAATTTCTTTTCCGAAAAAAAAAAAAAAGAAAAGTGGTGTTTGTTGGCAACCTAGAGTGCGTCCTGTGTCCCACCCACCACAACGTTACAGGACACACCCTAGTCCTAACTCCAAGTGGTCTCTGGGGTGAACTGACAGCCTCATGGTCTGTAAGGGTGGCTGATCCCTAATTGTAAATCCAGTAACAGGTTTCCAGGATGAAGACAATAACAGCCGGCGATAAGTGGGAAATAGCTGGTCTGTCCCACCCAGAGATCTGCACCAGAGCTAGGAGCCAATCCGACATAAAGGACAAATTTTCTAAAACGGTTAAAAATTCGCAATTATGGCTTATAGCTGAAACAAAAAAACAAACAAAAAAAGAATCAAAATCAATTTTTGGCAACCTAGGGTGTGCCCTGTGTCCCACCCACCACCACCCTACAGGACACACACTAGTTTTACTTTATCATTTAAAAATGTATTTGTATCGATTTTTTTGTTTTTGCGTAATTATAGTTGTGGATTCGTTTTATATTATCGTTTGTAAAAGATTGCGTGAAAAGAAAATATACATTTTTATTATTTTAAATTTATTACCGCCTCCGACACGAAGTCCTGATTTACTGGCATGGCGTTACATGTAATTAGCCATACAGCTAAAATCAGCATCAGGCCTCTTAATAAAAACTGCATTGTGTTACACAGATCGAGCACTATATTCTGTATAACTTTAAAATAAACACAAAAACACTTAAACACTAAAAACAAACAACAAACGCAAAGCAGCAGCACGAGTTAGCCCGGGTCGCCACACAGCAGCGCCACCGGAAAGCTGGTCTGTCCCGCCCAGAGTTCTGCACCAGAGCTAGGAGCCAATCCGATATGAAGGCCAAATTTGCTAAAATGATTTAAATTAGTCATAGCATATTGCTGGAACATTTAAAAATATATAAAACTTTGTCATTTTTTGGCAACCTAGAGTGCGTCCTGTGTCCCACCCACCACAACCTTACAGGACTCACCCTAGTCCTATCTCCAAGTGGTCCCTGGGGTGAACTGACAGCTTCGCCCAAATTTTCCCTAACTACAGTACGTCGCCCATGAGGTTGGCCACTCCCTTATTGTAGAGCCAGTTACAGGTTTTCTGGATACATAACAGATGTAAAATTCTTATTTGTTAGCGAATTTGTAATTTCCTTTCTGAGAAAAATAAATAAATAAATTTATTAGTATCTATTTTCTTTTTTTTTTTCGCGCAATTATATTTGTGGATTCATTTTACATCATTGTTTGAGAAAGGTTGCGTAGAAAGAAAATATATACTTTTTTATATTATAGATTGTTTTTGCTAAACCGATTTAAAATTCTTATTTGTTAGTGAATTTGTGGTAATTTTTTTTTTCGAAAAAAAAAAGAGAAAAGTGGTGTTTTTTGGCAACCTAGGGTGTGTCCTGTGTCCCACCCACCACGACCCTACAGGACCATCATTTAAAAAAAGGTGTACGTATCTGTCTTATTTTACATAATTATATTTGTGGATTCTTTTTATGTCGTTGTTTGGAAAAGGTTTTGTAAAAGAATATTTTATACATTTTTTTAGCTTAACCGGTTTAAAATTCTTATTTGTTAGCAAATTGGTGGTAATTTCTTTTCCGAAAAAAAAAAGAAAAGAAAAGTGGTGTTTGTTGGCAACCTAGAGTGCGTCCTGTGTCCCACCCACCACAACCTTACAGGACACACCCTAGTCCTAACTCCAAGTGGTCTCTGGGGTGAACTGACAGCCTCATGGTCTGTAAGGGTGGCTGATCCCTAATTGTAAATCCAGTAACAGGTTTCCAGGATGAAGACAATAACAGCCGGCGATAAGTGGGAAATAGCTGGTCTGTCCCGCCCAGAGATCTGCACCAGAGCTAGGAGCCAATCCGACAAAAAGGACAAATTTTCAAAAACGGTTAAAAATTCGTAATTATGGCTTATAGCTGAAACAAAAAAACAAACAAAAAAAGAATCAAAATCAATTTTTGGCAACCTAGGGTGTGCCCTGTGTCCCACCCACCACCACCCTACAGGACACACACTAGTTTTACTTTATCATTTAAAAATGTATTTATATCGATGTTTTTTTGTTTTTTTTGCGTAATTATAGTTGTGGATTCATTTTACATCATTGTTTGAAAAAGGTTGCGTAGAAAGAAAATATATACTTTTTTATATTATAGATTGTTTTTGCTAAACCGATTTAAAATTCTTATTTGTGGTAATTTTTTTTTCCGAAAAAAAAAAAGAAGAGAAAAGTGGTGTTTTTTGGCAACCTAGGGTGTGTCCTGTGTCCCACCCACCACGACCCTACAGGACCATCATTTAAAAAAAGGTGTACGTATCTGTCTTATTTTACATAATTATATTTGTGGATTCGTTTTATGTCGTTGTTTGAAAAAGGTTTTGTAAAAGAACATTTTACACGTTTTTTTAGCTTAACCGGTTTAAAATTCTTATTTGTTAGCAAATTGGTGGTAATTTCTTTTCCGAAAAAAAAAAAGAAAAGTGGTGTTTTTTGGCAACCTAGGGTGTGCCCTGTGTCCCACCCACCACCACCCTACAGGACACACACTAGTTTTACTTTATCATTTAAAAATGTATTTGTATCGTTTTTTTTTTTTTGTTTTTTTTTTGCGTAATTATAGTTGTGGATTCATTTTATATTATCGTTTGTAAAAGATTGCGTAAAAAGAAAATATACATTTTTATTATTTTAAATTTATTACCGCCTCCGACACGAAGTCCTGATTTACTGGCATGGCGTTACATGTAATTAGCCATACAGCTAAAATCAGCATCAGGCCTCTTAATAAAAACTGCATGGTGTTACACAGATCGAGCACTATATTCTGTATAACTTTAAAATAAACACAAAAACACTTAAACACTAAAAACAAACAACAAACGCAAAGCAGCAGCACGAGTTAGCCCGGGTCGCCACACAGCAGCGCCACCGGAAAGCTGGTCTGTCCCGCCCAGAGTTCTGCACCAGAGCTAGGAGCCAATCCGATATGAAGGCCAAATTTGCTAAAATGATTTAAATTAGTCATAGCATATTGCTGGAACATTTAAAAATATATAAAACTTTGTCATTTTTTGGCAACCTAGAGTGCGTCCTGTGTCCCACCCACCACAACCTTACAGGACTCACCCTAGTCCTATCTCCAAGTGGTCCCTGGGGTGAACTGACAGCTTCGCCTAAATTTTCCCTAACTACGTCGCCCATGAGGTTGGCCACTCCCTTATTGTAGAGCCAGTTACAGGTTTTCTGGATACATAACAGATTTAAAATTCTTATTTGTTAGCGAATTTGTAATTTCCTTTCTGAGAAAAATAAATTAATAAATTTATTAGTATCTATTTTCTTTTTTTTTTCGCGCAATTATATTTGTGGATTCATTTTACATCATTGTTTGAGAAAGGTTGCGTAGAAAGAAAATATATACTTTTTTATATTATAGATTGTTTTTGCTAAACCGATTTAAAATTCTTATTTGTGGTCATTTTTTTTTCCGAAAAAAAAAAAAGAGAGAAAAGTGGTGTTTTTTGGCAACCTAGGGTGTGTCCTGTGTCCCACCCACCACGACCCTACAGGACCATCATTTAAAAAAAGGTGTACGTATCTGTCTTATTTTACATAATTATATTTGTGGATTCTTTTTATGTCGTTGTTTGAAAAAGGTTTTGTAAAAGAACATTTTATACGTTTTTTTAGCTTAACCGGTTTAAAATTCTTATTTGTTAGCAAATTGGTGGTAATTTCTTTTCCGAAAAAAAAAAAAAAGAAAAGTGGTGTTGTCACGACCACACACAAAGGAAGAAGGTGAGTATCTTTCAGGATATTTATTAACAAACGTGCACAGTTCAACACACGTGCAAACAGGTGAATAAGGTTCTCTGTAGTCGAATCTTCAAACACAACACAACAGGTGAGTTCAAGTTCATAAGTATCGTAGCGATAGCAACAGTCACTTCCCTTTGACACGGTTAACGTGTTTCACAGGAGAACATCGGAGCAATCCACGAGGAGCACAGGAGAGACAACAGGAAGGGGAGAAGATCCACAGAGAGACATCTATGCAACTTCGATACCAGCCGCTGAGTGAATGTCTGGGGAGAGTATTTAAAGGGAGTCGTAATTACGGGTGCAGGTGACGGTGATAGAGCTCTGGTGATGGGCGTGGTGCAGTGATTGGGACTGAGGGAACGTGCTGAGGGTGTGACATTATCTCCCCCTCCCGGTAGGCGCGTCTCGCGCCGTGATGGAAACACCAGGGAGGGGGGGCGGGCGCCCTGGAGGCCGTTCCGGGGCAGGACCTTGTTGGGTTGGGAAGGCCTCCAGGGCGGAACAGGAAGCCATGGCGGGTCCGGCGGCCACGGCCGGACAGGCAGTTCCGGCGGCCTTGGTAGGTCAGGCGGCCATGGCCGGACAGGTAGTTCCGGTGGTCTTGGTAGGTCAGGCGGCCATGGCCGGATAGGCAGTTCAGGTGGTCTTGGTAGGTCAGGCGGCCATGGCCGGATAGGCAGTTCAGGTGGTCTTGGTAGGTCAGGCGGCCATGGCCGGATAGCCCCCGTGGCCTTGGCCTCATTCCTCGGCCCGGTCACGTTGGCCTGGAATATATGGCGCCCCCCCAAAATTTTCTTGGGGGAATTCAGGGGTTTGGCAGGACCGTTTGGCGGAGTGGGCTCTGAGAGGCTGGACAGGACCAGTTTAGGCTCTGAAAGGCTGGGCTGGGCCAGCGGAGGCTCTGGATGGCTGGACGGGACCAGCTGAGGCTCGGGACCGCTGGACGGGACCAGCTGAGGCTCTGGATGGCTGGACGGGACCAGCTGAGGCTCTGGAAGGCTGGATTGTACCAGCGGAGACTCTGGTGGATTGGACGTAACCAGTGAAGGCTCAGGACGGCTGGACGGAACCAGCGAAGGCTCTGAAAGGCTGGGCTGGGCCAGCGGAGGCTCTGGACGGCTGGACGGGACCAGCTGAGGCTCGGGACCGCTGGACGGGACCAGCTGAGGCTCTGGATGGCTGGACGGGACCAGCTGAGGCTCTGGAAGGCTGGATTGTACCAGCGGAGACTCTGGTGGATTGGACGTAACCAGTGAAGGCTCAGGACGGCTGGACGGAACCAGCGAAGGCTCTGGATGGCTGGACTGCACCAGCGGAGGCTCTGGAGGACTGGACGTAACCAGTGAGGGCTCTTGAGGTGCGGGCTCTGGACGGCGCTCTTGAGGAGCGGGTTCTGGACGGTGCTCTTGAGGAGCGGGCTTTGGACGGCGCTCTTGAGGAGCGGGCTCTGGACGGCGCTCTTGAGGAGCGGGCTCTGGACGGTGCTCTTGAGGAGCGGGCTCTGGACGGCTGGACGACCCCAGCGGAGATTCAGGAGGGCTGGGCGTCTCCAGCGGAGACACTGAAAGAGCTAGCTCCGGGCGAGCGGTCACTGGAGGGCGCTCTGGCGGCGCGGTCACTGGAGGGCGCTCTGGCGGCGCGGTCACTGGAGGGCGCTCTGGCGGCGCGGTCACTGGTGGGCGCTCTGGCGGCGCGGTCACTGGAGGGCGCTCTGGCGGCGCGGTCACTGGAGGGCGCTCTGGCGGCGCGGTCACTGGAAGAACATCGGCCATTTTGGCAGGGGAAACCGGAACGTCGGCCATTTTGTGAGCTAGCATGGCCGCCCGTACTGACCTCAACGGTGGGTCGAGCACATTGGCCATCAGAATTGGCAATAACGTTGGAGGGCTGGCCGCGAGTTCCGGGCTGGCAAGGTGGGAGAAGCTATTGGTTTGGTATGTGAGGGGTCCAGGCGAGGGGTAAGCCGGCAAGACGGGCTGGGTTTCGTAGTGGGTTGGATGAGGAAACTTACCATCACTCTTTATTTCTTTAACCTCGATACTAGAGCCATTTATATAAAGAGTGAGGTTGATTAGTTCAATCAAGGAAAAATCACATATGGGGGAGTTGCATCGGATTGTTTCCTCATCCAATCCCATACGAAACACCACAGCAAGAGTGAAGTCGGGCCAGCTTACCCGATGGGAGAGCTCAAGGAATTCCTCCACATACCACTCCAATGTTCGCCCACCTTGCCGTAGGCTCCATAGCCTGTCCTCAGCGTCCGACAGTTTTAATGATTCGGGAGAGACACCGCTGAATGCTGCGTTCGCCTCCATGAGTGAGCTGAAGAAATAATTTTTTGCGGGGCTGGTATCCTGTCACGACCACACACAAAGGAAGAAGGTGAGTATCTTTCAGGATATTTATTAACAAACGTGCACAGTTCAACACACGTGCAAACAGGTGAATAAGGTTCTCTGTAGTCGAATCTTCAAACACAACACAACAGGTGAGTTCAAGTTCATAAGTATCGTAGCGATAGCAACAGTCACTTCCCTTTGACACGGTTAACGTGTTTCACAGGAGAACATCGGAGCAATCCACGAGGAGCACAGGAGAGACAACAGGAAGGGGAGAAGATCCACAGAGAGACATCTATGCAACTTCGATACCAGCCGCTGAGTGAATGTCTGGGGAGAGTATTTAAAGGGAGTCGTAATTACGGGTGCAGGTGACGGTGATAGAGCTCTGGTGATGGGCGTGGTGCAGTGATTGGGACTGAGGGAACGTGCTGAGGGTGTGACAGGTGTTTGTTGGCAACCTAGAGTGCGTCCTGTGTCCCACCCACCACAACGTTACAGGACACACCCTAGTCCTAACTCCAAGTGGTCTCTGGGGTGAACTGACAGCCTCATGGTCTGTAAGGGTGGCTGATCCCTAATTGTAAATCCAGTAACAGGTTTCCAGGATGAAGACAATAACAGCCGGCGATAAGTGGGAAATAGCTGGTCTGTCCCACCCAGAGATCTGCACCAGAGCTAGGAGCCAATCCGACATAAAGGACAAATTTTCTAAAACGGTTAAAAATTCGCAATTATGGCTTATAGCTGAAACAAAAAAACAAACAAAAAAAGAATCAAAATCAATTTTTGGCAACCTAGGGTGTGCCCTGTGTCCCACCCACCACCACCCTACAGGACACACACTAGTTTTACTTTATCATTTAAAAATGTATTTGTATCGATTTTTTTGTTTTTGCGTAATTATAGTTGTGGATTCGTTTTATATTATCGTTTGTAAAAGATTGCGTGAAAAGAAAATATACATTTTTATTATTTTAAATTTATTACCGCCTCCGACACGAAGTCCTGATTTACTGGCATGGCGTTACATGTAATTAGCCATACAGCTAAAATCAGCATCAGGCCTCTTAATAAAAACTGCATTGTGTTACACAGATCGAGCACTATATTCTGTATAACTTTAAAATAAACACAAAAACACTTAAACACTAAAAACAAACAACAAACGCAAAGCAGCAGCACGAGTTAGCCCGGGTCGCCACACAGCAGCGCCACCGGAAAGCTGGTCTGTCCCGCCCAGAGTTCTGCACCAGAGCTAGGAGCCAATCCGATATGAAGGCCAAATTTGCTAAAATGATTTAAATTAGTCATAGCATATTGCTGGAACATTTAAAAATATATAAAACTTTGTCATTTTTTGGCAACCTAGAGTGCGTCCTGTGTCCCACCCACCACAACCTTACAGGACTCACCCTAGTCCTATCTCCAAGTGGTCCCTGGGGTGAACTGACAGCTTCGCCCAAATTTTCCCTAACTACGTCGCCCATGAGGTTGGCCACTCCCTTATTGTAGAGCCAGTTACAGGTTTTCTGGATACATAACAGATTTAAAATTCTTATTTGTTAGCGAATTTGTAATTTCCTTTCTGAGAAAAATAAATAAATAAATTTATTAGTATCTATTTTCTTTTCTTTTTTCACGCAATTATATTTGTGGATTCATTTTACATCATTGTTTGAAAAAGGTTCCGTAGAAAGAAAATATATACTTTTTTATATTATAGATTGTTTTTGCTAAACCGATTTAAAATTCTTATTTGTGGTCATTTTTTTTTTCCGAAAAAAAAAAAAGAGAAAAGTGGTGTTTTTTGCAACCTAGGGTGTGTCCTGTGTCCCACCCACCACGACCCTACAGGACCATCATTTAAAAAAAGGTGTACGTATCTGTCTTATTTTACATAATTATATTTGTGGATTCGTTTTATGTCGTTGTTTGAAAAAGGTTTTGTAAAAGAACATTTTATACATTTTTTTAGCTTAACCGGTTTAAAATTCTTATTTGTTAGCTAATTGGTGGTAATTTCTTTTCCGAGAAAAAAAGAAAAAAAAGAAAAGTGGTGTTTGTTGGCAACCTAGAGTGCGTCCTGTGTCCCACCCACCACAACCTTACAGGACACACCCTAGTCCTAACTCCAAGTGGTCTCTGGGGTGAACTGACAGCCTCATGGTCTGTAAGGGTGGCTGATCCCTAATTGTAAATCCAGTAACAGGTTTCCAGGATGAAGACAATAACAGCCGGCGATAAGTGGGAAATAGCTGGTCTGTCCCACCCAGAGATCTGCACCAGAGCTAGGAGCCAATCCGACATAAAGGACAAATTTTCTAAAACGGTTAAAAATTCGCAATTATGGCTTATAGCTGAAACAAAAAAACAAACAAAAAAAGAATCAAAATCAATTTTTGGCAACCTAGGGTGTGCCCTGTGTCCCACCCACCACCACCCTACAGGACACACACTAGTTTTACTTTATCATTTAAAAATGTATTTGTATCGATTTTTTTGTTTTTGCGTAATTATAGTTGTGGATTCGTTTTATATTATCGTTTGTAAAAGATTGCGTAAAAAGAAAATATATATTTTTATTATTTTAAATGTATTACCGCCTCCAACACGAAGTCCTGATTTACTGGCATGGCGTTACATGTAATTAGCCATACAGCTAAAATCAGCATCAGGCCTCTTAATAAAAACTGCATTGTGTTACACAGATCGAGCACTATATTCTGTATAACTTTAAAATAAACACAAAAACACTTAAACACTAAAAACAAACAACAAACGCAAAGCAGCAGCACGAGTTAGCCCGGGTCGCCACACAGCAGCGCCACCGGAAAGCTGGTCTGTCCCGCCCAGAGTTCTGCACCAGAGCTAGGAGCCAATCCGATATGAAGGCCAAATTTGCTAAAATTATTTAAATTAGTCATAGCATATTGCTGGGACATTTAAAAATATATAAAACTTTGTCATTTTTTGGCAACCTAGAGTGCGTCCTGTGTCCCACCCACCACAACCTTACAGGACTCACCCTAGTCCTATCTCCAAGTGGTCCCTGGGGTGAACTGACAGCTTCGCCTAAATTTTCCCTAACTACAGTACGTCGCCCATGAGGTTGGCCACTCCCTTATTGTAGAGCCAGTTACAGGTTTTCTGGATACATAACAGATTTAAAATTCTTATTTGTTAGCAAATTTGTAATTTCCTTTCTGAGAAAAATAAATAAATAAATTTATTAGTATCTATTTTCTTTTCTTTTTTCACGCAATTATATTTGTGGATTCATTTTACATCATTGTTTGAAAAAGGTTGCGTGGAAAGAAAATATATACTTTTTTATATTATAGATTGTTTTTGCTAAACCGATTTAAAATTCTTATTTGTGGTAATTTTTTTTCCGAAAAAAAAAAGAGAAAAGTGGTGTTTTTTGCAACCTAGGGTGTGTCCTGTGTCCCACCCACCACGACCCTACAGGACCATCATTTAAAAAAAGGTGTACGTATCTGTCTTATTTTACATAATTATATTTGTGGATTCGTTTTATGTCGTTGTTTGAAAAAGGTTTTGTAAAAGAACATTTTATAAATTTTTTTAGCTTAACCGGTTTAAAAATTCTTATTTGTTAGCAAATTGGTGGTAATTTCTTTTCCGAAAAAAAGAAAAGAAAAGTGGTGTTTGTTGGCAACCTACAGTAGAGTGCGTCCTGTGTCCCACCCACCACAACCTTACAGGACACACACTAGTCCTAACTCCAAGTGGTCTCTGGGGTGAACTGACAGCCTCATGGTCTATAAGGGTGGCTGATCCCTAATTGTAAATCCAGTAACAGGTTTCCAGGATGAAGACAATAACAGCCGGCGATATGGGCAAATAGCTGGTCTGTCCCGCCCAGAGATCTGCACCAGAGCTAGGAGCCAATCCGACATAAAGGACAAATTTTCTAAACCGGTTAAAAATTCGCAATTATGGCTTATAGCTGAAACAAAAAACAAACAAAAAAAGAATCAAAATCAATTTTTGGCAACCTAGGGTGTGCCCTGTGTCCCACCCACCACCACCCTACAGGACACACACTAGTTTTACTTTATCATTTAAAAATGTATTTGTATCGATTTTTTTTGTTTTTGCGTAATTATAGTTGTGGATTTGTTTTATATTATCGTTTGTAAAAGATTGCGTAAAAAGAAAATATATATTTTTATTATTTTAAATGTATTACCGCCTCCGACACGAAGTCCTGATTTACTGGCATGGCGTTACATGTAATTAGCCATACAGCTAAAATCAGCATCAGGCCTCTTAATAAAAACTGCATTGTGTTACACAGATCGAGCACTATATTCTGTATAACTTTAAAATAAACACAAAAACACTTAAACACTAAAAACAAACAACAAACGCAAAGCAGCAGCACGAGTTAGCCCGGGTCGCCACACAGCAGCGCCACCGGAAAGCTGGTCTGTCCCGCCCAGAGTTCTGCACCAGAGCTAGGAGCCAATCCGATATGAAGGCCAAATTTGCTAAAATGATTTAAATTAGTCATAGCATATTGCTGGAACATTTAAAAATATATAAAACTTTGTCATTTTTTGGCAACCTAGAGTGCGTCCTGTGTCCCACCCACCACAACCTTACAGGACTCACCCTAGTCCTATCTCCAAGTGGTCCCTGGGGTGAACTGACAGCTTCGCCTAAATTTTCCCTAACTACAGTACGTCGCCCATGAGGTTGGCCACTCCCTTATTGTAGAGCCAGTTACAGGTTTTCTGGATACATAAAAGATTTAAAATTCTTATTTGTTAGCGAATTTGTAATTTCCTTTCTGAGAAAAATAAATAAATAAATTTATTAGTATCTATTTTCTTTTCTTTTTTCACGCAATTATATTTGTGGATTCATTTTACATCATTGTTTGAAAAAGGTTCTGTAGAAAGAAAATATATACTTTTTTATATTATAGATTGTTTTTGCTAAACCGATTTAAAATTCTTATTTGTGGTAATTTTTTTTTTCCGAAAAAAAAAAAAAGAGAAAAGTGGTGTTTTTTGCAACCTAGGGTGTGTCCTGTGTCCCACCCACCACGACCCTACAGGACCATCATTTAAAAAAAGGTGTACGTATCTGTCTTATTTTACATAATTATATTTGTGGATTCGTTTTATGTCGTTGTTTGAAAAAGGTTTTGTAAAAGAACATTTTATACATTTTTTTAGCTTAACCGGTTTAAAATTCTTATTTGTTAGCAAATTGGTGGTAATTTCTTTTCCGAGAAAAGAAAAAAAAAAAAAAAGAAAAGTGGTGTTTGTTGGCAACCTAGAGTGCATCCTGTGTCCCACCCACCACAACCTTACAGGACACACCCTAGTCCTAACTCCAAGTGGTCTCTGGGGTGAACTGACAGCCTCATGGTCTGTAAGGGTGGCTGATCCCTAATTGTAAATCCAGTAACAGGTTTCCAGGATGAAGACAATAACAGCCGGCGATAAGTGGGAAATAGCTGGTCTGTCCCGCCCAGAGATCTGCACCAGAGCTAGGAGCCAATCCGACATAAAGGACAAATTTTCAAAAACGGTTAAAAATTCGTAATTATGGCTTATAGCTGAAACAAAAAAACAAACAAAAAAAGAATCAAAATCAATTTTTGGCAACCTAGGGTGTGCCCTGTGTCCCACCCACCACCACCCTACAGGACACACACTAGTTTTACTTTATCATTTAAAAATGTATTTATATCGATGTTTTTTTGTTTTTTTTTTGCGTAATTATAGTTGTGGATTCATTTTACATCATTGTTTGAAAAAGGTTGCGTAGACAGAAAATATATACTTTTTTATATTATAGATTGTTTTTGCTAAACCGATTTAAAATTCTTATTTGTGGTAATTTTTTTTTCCGAAAAAAAAAAAAAGAGAAAAGTGGTGTTTTTTGCAACCTAGGGTGTGTCCTGTGTCCCACCCACCACGACCCTACAGGACCATCATTTAAAAAAAGGTGTACGTATCTGTCTTATTTTACATAATTATATTTGTGGATTCGTTTTATGTCGTTGTTTGAAAAAGATTTTGTAAAAGAACATTTTATACATTTTTTTAGCTTAACCGGTTTAAAAATTCTTATTTGTTAGCAAATTGGTGGTAATTTCTTTTCCGAAAAAAAAAAAAGAAAAGTGGTGTTTGTTGGCAACCTAGAGTGCGTCCTGTGTCCCACCCACCACAACCTTACAGGACACACACTAGTCCTAACTCCAAGTGGTCTCTGGGGTGAACTGACAGCCTCATGGTCTATAAGGGTGGCTGATCCCTAATTGTAAATCCAGTAACAGGTTTCCAGGATGAAGACAATAACAGCCGGCGATATGGGCAAATAGCTGGTCTGTCCCGCCCAGAGATCTGCACCAGAGCTAGGAGCCAATCCGACATAAAGGACAAATTTTCTAAAACGGTTAAAAAGTCGCAATTATGGCTTATAGCTGAAACAAAAAACAAACAAAAAAAGAATCAAAATCAATTTTTGGCAACCTAGGGTGTGCCCTGTGTCCCACCCACCACCACCCTACAGGACACACACTAGTTTTACTTTATCATTTAAAAATGTATTTGTATCGATTTTTTTTGTTTTTGCGTAATTATAGTTGTGGATTCGTTTTATATTATCGTTTGTAAAAGATTGCGTAAAAAGAAAATATATATTTTTATTATTTTAAATGTATTACCGCCTCCAACACGAAGTCCTGATTTACTGGCATGGCGTTACATGTAATTAGCCATACAGCTAAAATCAGCATCAGCCCTCTTAATAAAAACTGCATTGTGTTACACAGATCGAGCACTATATTCTGTATAACTTTAAAATAAACACAAAAACACTTAAACACTAAAAACAAACAACAAACGCAAAGCAGCAGCACGAGTTAGCCCGGGTCGCCACACAGCAGCGCCACCGGAAAGCTGGTCTGTCCCGCCCAGAGTTCTGCACCAGAGCTAGGAGCCAATCCGATATGAAGGCCAAATTTGCTAAAATGATTTAAATTAGTCATAGCATATTGCTGGAACATTTAAAAATATATAAAACTTTGTCATTTTTTGGCAACCTAGAGTGCGTCCTGTGTCCCACCCACCACAACCTTACAGGACTCACCCTAGTCCTATCTCCAAGTGGTCCCTGGGGTGAACTGACAGCTTCGCCCAAATTTTCCCTAACTACGTCGCCCATGAGGTTGGCCACTCCCTTATTGTAGAGCCAGTTACAGGTTTTCTGGATACATAACAGATTTAAAATTCTTATTTGTTAGCGAATTTGTAATTTCTTTTCTGAGAAAAATAAATTAATAAATTTATTAGTATCTATTTTCTTTTTTTTCTTCGCGCAATTATATTTGTGGATTCATTTTACATCATTGTTTGAGAAAGGTTGCGTAGAAAGAAAATATATTCTTTTTTATATTATAGATTGTTTTTGCTAAACCGATTTAAAATTCTTATTTGTGGTCATTTTTTTTTCCGAAAAAAAAAAAGAGAAAAGTGGTGTTTTTTGGCAACCTAGGGTGTGTCCTGTGTCCCACCCACCACGACCCTACAGGACCATCATTTAAAAAAAGGTGTACGTATCTGTCTTATTTTACATAATTATATTTGTGGATTCTTTTTATGTCGTTGTTTGAAAAAGGTTTTGTAAAAGAACATTTTATACGTTTTTTTAGCTTAACCGGTTTAAAATTCTTATTTGTTAGCAAATTGGTGGTAATTTCTTTTCCGAAAAAAAGAAAAAAAGAAAAGTGGTGTTTGTTGGCAACCTAGAGTGCGTCCTGTGTCCCACCCACCACAACCTTACAGGACACACCCTAGTCCTAACTTCAAGTGGTCTCTGGGGTGAACTGACAGCCTCATGGTCTGTAAGGGTGGCTGATCCCTAATTGTAAATCCAGTAACAGGTTTCCAGGATGAAGACAATAACAGCCGGCGATATGGGCAAATAGCTGGTCTGTCCCGCCCAGAGATCTGCACCAGAGCTAGGAGCCAATCCGACATAAAGGACAAATTTTCTAAAACGGTTAAAAATTCGTAATTATGGCTTATAGCTGAAACAAAAAAACAAACAAAAAAAGAATCAAAATCAATTTTTGGCAACCTAGGGTGTGCCCTGTGTCCCACCCACCACCACCCTACAGGACACACACTAGTTTTACTTTATCATTTAAAAATGTATTTGTATCGATTTTTTTTTTTTTTTGCGTAATTATAGTTGTGGATTTGTTTTATATTATCGTTTGTAAAAGATTGCGTAAAAAGAAAATATATATTTTTATTATTTTAAATGTATTACCGCCTCCGACACGAAGTCCTGATTTACTGGCATGGCGTTACATGTAATTAGCCATACAGCTAAAATCAGCATCAGGCCTCTTAATAAAAACTGCATTGTGTTACACAGATCGAGCACTATATTCTGTATAACTTTAAAATAAACACAAAAACACTTAAACACTAAAAACAAACAACAAACGCAAAGCAGCAGCACGAGTTAGCCCGGGTCGCCACACAGCAGCGCCACCGGAAAGCTGGTCTGTCCCGCCCAGAGTTCTGCACCAGAGCTAGGAGCCAATCCGATATGAAGGCCAAATTTGCTAAAATGATTTAAATTAGTCATAGCATATTGCTGGAACATTTAAAAATATATAAAACTTTGTCATTTTTTGGCAACCTAGAGTGCGTCCTGTGTCCCACCCACCACAACCTTACAGGACTCACCCTAGTCCTATCTCCAAGTGGTCCCTGGGGTGAACTGACAGCTTCGCCCAAATTTTCCCTAACTACAGTACGTCGCCCATGAGGTTGGCCACTCCCTTATTGTAGAGCCAGTTACAGGTTTTCTGGATACATAACAGATGTAAAATTCTTATTTGTTAGCGAATTTGTAATTTCCTTTCTGAGAAAAATAAATAAATAAATTTATTAGTATCTATTTTCTTTTTTTTTTTCGCGCAATTATATTTGTGGATTCATTTTACATCATTGTTTGAGAAAGGTTGCGTAGAAAGAAAATATATACTTTTTTATATTATAGATTGTTTTTGCTAAACCGATTTAAAATTCTTATTTGTTAGTGAATTTGTGGTAATTTTTTTTTTCGAAAAAAAAAAGAGAAAAGTGGTGTTTTTTGGCAACCTAGGGTGTGTCCTGTGTCCCACCCACCACGACCCTACAGGACCATCATTTAAAAAAAGGTGTACGTATCTGTCTTATTTTACATAATTATATTTGTGGATTCTTTTTATGTCGTTGTTTGGAAAAGGTTTTGTAAAAGAATATTTTATACATTTTTTTAGCTTAACCGGTTTAAAATTCTTATTTGTTAGCAAATTGGTGGTAATTTCTTTTCCGAGAAAAGAAAAAAAAAAAAAAAGAAAAGTGGTGTTTGTTGGCAACCTAGAGTGCATCCTGTGTCCCACCCACCACAACCTTACAGGACACACCCTAGTCCTAACTCCAAGTGGTCTCTGGGGTGAACTGACAGCCTCATGGTCTGTAAGGGTGGCTGATCCCTAATTGTAAATCCAGTAACAGGTTTCCAGGATGAAGACAATAACAGCCGGCGATAAGTGGGAAATAGCTGGTCTGTCCCGCCCAGAGATCTGCACCAGAGCTAGGAGCCAATCCGACATAAAGGACAAATTTTCAAAAACGGTTAAAAATTCGTAATTATGGCTTATAGCTGAAACAAAAAAACAAACAAAAAAAGAATCAAAATCAATTTTTGGCAACCTAGGGTGTGCCCTGTGTCCCACCCACCACCACCCTACAGGACACACACTAGTTTTACTTTATCATTTAAAAATGTATTTATATCGATGTTTTTTTGTTTTTTTTTTGCGTAATTATAGTTGTGGATTCATTTTACATCATTGTTTGAAAAAGGTTGCGTAGACAGAAAATATATACTTTTTTATATTATAGATTGTTTTTGCTAAACCGATTTAAAATTCTTATTTGTGGTAATTTTTTTTTCCGAAAAAAAAAAAAAGAGAAAAGTGGTGTTTTTTGCAACCTAGGGTGTGTCCTGTGTCCCACCCACCACGACCCTACAGGACCATCATTTAAAAAAAGGTGTACGTATCTGTCTTATTTTACATAATTATATTTGTGGATTCGTTTTATGTCGTTGTTTGAAAAAGATTTTGTAAAAGAACATTTTATACATTTTTTTAGCTTAACCGGTTTAAAAATTCTTATTTGTTAGCAAATTGGTGGTAATTTCTTTTCCGAAAAAAAAAAAAGAAAAGTGGTGTTTGTTGGCAACCTAGAGTGCGTCCTGTGTCCCACCCACCACAACCTTACAGGACACACACTAGTCCTAACTCCAAGTGGTCTCTGGGGTGAACTGACAGCCTCATGGTCTATAAGGGTGGCTGATCCCTAATTGTAAATCCAGTAACAGGTTTCCAGGATGAAGACAATAACAGCCGGCGATATGGGCAAATAGCTGGTCTGTCCCGCCCAGAGATCTGCACCAGAGCTAGGAGCCAATCCGACATAAAGGACAAATTTTCTAAAACGGTTAAAAAGTCGCAATTATGGCTTATAGCTGAAACAAAAAACAAACAAAAAAAGAATCAAAATCAATTTTTGGCAACCTAGGGTGTGCCCTGTGTCCCACCCACCACCACCCTACAGGACACACACTAGTTTTACTTTATCATTTAAAAATGTATTTGTATCGATTTTTTTTGTTTTTGCGTAATTATAGTTGTGGATTCGTTTTATATTATCGTTTGTAAAAGATTGCGTAAAAAGAAAATATATATTTTTATTATTTTAAATGTATTACCGCCTCCAACACGAAGTCCTGATTTACTGGCATGGCGTTACATGTAATTAGCCATACAGCTAAAATCAGCATCAGCCCTCTTAATAAAAACTGCATTGTGTTACACAGATCGAGCACTATATTCTGTATAACTTTAAAATAAACACAAAAACACTTAAACACTAAAAACAAACAACAAACGCAAAGCAGCAGCACGAGTTAGCCCGGGTCGCCACACAGCAGCGCCACCGGAAAGCTGGTCTGTCCCGCCCAGAGTTCTGCACCAGAGCTAGGAGCCAATCCGATATGAAGGCCAAATTTGCTAAAATGATTTAAATTAGTCATAGCATATTGCTGGAACATTTAAAAATATATAAAACTTTGTCATTTTTTGGCAACCTAGAGTGCGTCCTGTGTCCCACCCACCACAACCTTACAGGACTCACCCTAGTCCTATCTCCAAGTGGTCCCTGGGGTGAACTGACAGCTTCGCCCAAATTTTCCCTAACTACGTCGCCCATGAGGTTGGCCACTCCCTTATTGTAGAGCCAGTTACAGGTTTTCTGGATACATAACAGATTTAAAATTCTTATTTGTTAGCGAATTTGTAATTTCTTTTCTGAGAAAAATAAATTAATAAATTTATTAGTATCTATTTTCTTTTTTTTCTTCGCGCAATTATATTTGTGGATTCATTTTACATCATTGTTTGAGAAAGGTTGCGTAGAAAGAAAATATATTCTTTTTTATATTATAGATTGTTTTTGCTAAACCGATTTAAAATTCTTATTTGTGGTCATTTTTTTTTCCGAAAAAAAAAAAGAGAAAAGTGGTGTTTTTTGGCAACCTAGGGTGTGTCCTGTGTCCCACCCACCACGACCCTACAGGACCATCATTTAAAAAAAGGTGTACGTATCTGTCTTATTTTACATAATTATATTTGTGGATTCTTTTTATGTCGTTGTTTGAAAAAGGTTTTGTAAAAGAACATTTTATACGTTTTTTTAGCTTAACCGGTTTAAAATTCTTATTTGTTAGCAAATTGGTGGTAATTTCTTTTCCGAAAAAAAGAAAAAAAGAAAAGTGGTGTTTGTTGGCAACCTAGAGTGCGTCCTGTGTCCCACCCACCACAACCTTACAGGACACACCCTAGTCCTAACTTCAAGTGGTCTCTGGGGTGAACTGACAGCCTCATGGTCTGTAAGGGTGGCTGATCCCTAATTGTAAATCCAGTAACAGGTTTCCAGGATGAAGACAATAACAGCCGGCGATATGGGCAAATAGCTGGTCTGTCCCGCCCAGAGATCTGCACCAGAGCTAGGAGCCAATCCGACATAAAGGACAAATTTTCTAAAACGGTTAAAAATTCGTAATTATGGCTTATAGCTGAAACAAAAAAACAAACAAAAAAAGAATCAAAATCAATTTTTGGCAACCTAGGGTGTGCCCTGTGTCCCACCCACCACCACCCTACAGGACACACACTAGTTTTACTTTATCATTTAAAAATGTATTTGTATCGATTTTTTTTTTTTTTTGCGTAATTATAGTTGTGGATTTGTTTTATATTATCGTTTGTAAAAGATTGCGTAAAAAGAAAATATATATTTTTATTATTTTAAATGTATTACCGCCTCCGACACGAAGTCCTGATTTACTGGCATGGCGTTACATGTAATTAGCCATACAGCTAAAATCAGCATCAGGCCTCTTAATAAAAACTGCATTGTGTTACACAGATCGAGCACTATATTCTGTATAACTTTAAAATAAACACAAAAACACTTAAACACTAAAAACAAACAACAAACGCAAAGCAGCAGCACGAGTTAGCCCGGGTCGCCACACAGCAGCGCCACCGGAAAGCTGGTCTGTCCCGCCCAGAGTTCTGCACCAGAGCTAGGAGCCAATCCGATATGAAGGCCAAATTTGCTAAAATGATTTAAATTAGTCATAGCATATTGCTGGAACATTTAAAAATATATAAAACTTTGTCATTTTTTGGCAACCTAGAGTGCGTCCTGTGTCCCACCCACCACAACCTTACAGGACTCACCCTAGTCCTATCTCCAAGTGGTCCCTGGGGTGAACTGACAGCTTCGCCCAAATTTTCCCTAACTACAGTACGTCGCCCATGAGGTTGGCCACTCCCTTATTGTAGAGCCAGTTACAGGTTTTCTGGATACATAACAGATGTAAAATTCTTATTTGTTAGCGAATTTGTAATTTCCTTTCTGAGAAAAATAAATAAATAAATTTATTAGTATCTATTTTCTTTTTTTTTTTCGCGCAATTATATTTGTGGATTCATTTTACATCATTGTTTGAGAAAGGTTGCGTAGAAAGAAAATATATACTTTTTTATATTATAGATTGTTTTTGCTAAACCGATTTAAAATTCTTATTTGTTAGTGAATTTGTGGTAATTTTTTTTTTCGAAAAAAAAAAGAGAAAAGTGGTGTTTTTTGGCAACCTAGGGTGTGTCCTGTGTCCCACCCACCACGACCCTACAGGACCATCATTTAAAAAAAGGTGTACGTATCTGTCTTATTTTACATAATTATATTTGTGGATTCTTTTTATGTCGTTGTTTGGAAAAGGTTTTGTAAAAGAATATTTTATACATTTTTTTAGCTTAACCGGTTTAAAATTCTTATTTGTTAGCAAATTGGTGGTAATTTCTTTTCCGAAAAAAAAAAGAAAAGAAAAGTGGTGTTTGTTGGCAACCTAGAGTGCGTCCTGTGTCCCACCCACCACAACCTTACAGGACACACCCTAGTCCTAACTCCAAGTGGTCTCTGGGGTGAACTGACAGCCTCATGGTCTGTAAGGGTGGCTGATCCCTAATTGTAAATCCAGTAACAGGTTTCCAGGATGAAGACAATAACAGCCGGCGATAAGTGGGAAATAGCTGGTCTGTCCCGCCCAGAGATCTGCACCAGAGCTAGGAGCCAATCCGACAAAAAGGACAAATTTTCAAAAACGGTTAAAAATTCGTAATTATGGCTTATAGCTGAAACAAAAAAACAAACAAAAAAAGAATCAAAATCAATTTTTGGCAACCTAGGGTGTGCCCTGTGTCCCACCCACCACCACCCTACAGGACACACACTAGTTTTACTTTATCATTTAAAAATGTATTTATATCGATGTTTTTTTGTTTTTTTTGCGTAATTATAGTTGTGGATTCATTTTACATCATTGTTTGAAAAAGGTTGCGTAGAAAGAAAATATATACTTTTTTATATTATAGATTGTTTTTGCTAAACCGATTTAAAATTCTTATTTGTGGTAATTTTTTTTTCCGAAAAAAAAAAAGAAGAGAAAAGTGGTGTTTTTTGGCAACCTAGGGTGTGTCCTGTGTCCCACCCACCACGACCCTACAGGACCATCATTTAAAAAAAGGTGTACGTATCTGTCTTATTTTACATAATTATATTTGTGGATTCGTTTTATGTCGTTGTTTGAAAAAGGTTTTGTAAAAGAACATTTTACACGTTTTTTTAGCTTAACCGGTTTAAAATTCTTATTTGTTAGCAAATTGGTGGTAATTTCTTTTCCGAAAAAAAAAAAGAAAAGTGGTGTTTTTTGGCAACCTAGGGTGTGCCCTGTGTCCCACCCACCACCACCCTACAGGACACACACTAGTTTTACTTTATCATTTAAAAATGTATTTGTATCGTTTTTTTTTTTTTGTTTTTTTTTTGCGTAATTATAGTTGTGGATTCATTTTATATTATCGTTTGTAAAAGATTGCGTAAAAAGAAAATATACATTTTTATTATTTTAAATTTATTACCGCCTCCGACACGAAGTCCTGATTTACTGGCATGGCGTTACATGTAATTAGCCATACAGCTAAAATCAGCATCAGGCCTCTTAATAAAAACTGCATGGTGTTACACAGATCGAGCACTATATTCTGTATAACTTTAAAATAAACACAAAAACACTTAAACACTAAAAACAAACAACAAACGCAAAGCAGCAGCACGAGTTAGCCCGGGTCGCCACACAGCAGCGCCACCGGAAAGCTGGTCTGTCCCGCCCAGAGTTCTGCACCAGAGCTAGGAGCCAATCCGATATGAAGGCCAAATTTGCTAAAATGATTTAAATTAGTCATAGCATATTGCTGGAACATTTAAAAATATATAAAACTTTGTCATTTTTTGGCAACCTAGAGTGCGTCCTGTGTCCCACCCACCACAACCTTACAGGACTCACCCTAGTCCTATCTCCAAGTGGTCCCTGGGGTGAACTGACAGCTTCGCCTAAATTTTCCCTAACTACGTCGCCCATGAGGTTGGCCACTCCCTTATTGTAGAGCCAGTTACAGGTTTTCTGGATACATAACAGATTTAAAATTCTTATTTGTTAGCGAATTTGTAATTTCCTTTCTGAGAAAAATAAATTAATAAATTTATTAGTATCTATTTTCTTTTTTTTTTCGCGCAATTATATTTGTGGATTCATTTTACATCATTGTTTGAGAAAGGTTGCGTAGAAAGAAAATATATACTTTTTTATATTATAGATTGTTTTTGCTAAACCGATTTAAAATTCTTATTTGTGGTCATTTTTTTTTCCGAAAAAAAAAAAAGAGAGAAAAGTGGTGTTTTTTGGCAACCTAGGGTGTGTCCTGTGTCCCACCCACCACGACCCTACAGGACCATCATTTAAAAAAAGGTGTACGTATCTGTCTTATTTTACATAATTATATTTGTGGATTCTTTTTATGTCGTTGTTTGAAAAAGGTTTTGTAAAAGAACATTTTATACGTTTTTTTAGCTTAACCGGTTTAAAATTCTTATTTGTTAGCA
The DNA here is from genome assembly GCF_049309525.1 of Garra rufa. Taxonomy (NCBI): domain Eukaryota; kingdom Metazoa; phylum Chordata; class Actinopteri; order Cypriniformes; family Cyprinidae; genus Garra; species Garra rufa. Next base: position 21,737,440 of record NC_133379.1, on the reverse strand, counting down.
AATTGGTGGTAATTTCTTTTCCGAAAAAAAAAAAAAAGAAAAGTGGTGTTTGTTGGCAACCTAGAGTGCGTCCTGTGTCCCACCCACCACAACGTTACAGGACACACCCTAGTCCTAACTCCAAGTGGTCTCTGGGGTGAACTGACAGCCTCATGGTCTGTAAGGGTGGCTGATCCCTAATTGTAAATCCAGTAACAGGTTTCCAGGATGAAGACAATAACAGCCGGCGATAAGTGGGAAATAGCTGGTCTGTCCCACCCAGAGATCTGCACCAGAGCTAGGAGCCAATCCGACATAAAGGACAAATTTTCTAAAACGGTTAAAAATTCGCAATTATGGCTTATAGCTGAAACAAAAAAACAAACAAAAAAAGAATCAAAATCAATTTTTGGCAACCTAGGGTGTGCCCTGTGTCCCACCCACCACCACCCTACAGGACACACACTAGTTTTACTTTATCATTTAAAAATGTATTTGTATCGATTTTTTTGTTTTTGCGTAATTATAGTTGTGGATTCGTTTTATATTATCGTTTGTAAAAGATTGCGTGAAAAGAAAATATACATTTTTATTATTTTAAATTTATTACCGCCTCCGACACGAAGTCCTGATTTACTGGCATGGCGTTACATGTAATTAGCCATACAGCTAAAATCAGCATCAGGCCTCTTAATAAAAACTGCATTGTGTTACACAGATCGAGCACTATATTCTGTATAACTTTAAAATAAACACAAAAACACTTAAACACTAAAAACAAACAACAAACGCAAAGCAGCAGCACGAGTTAGCCCGGGTCGCCACACAGCAGCGCCACCGGAAAGCTGGTCTGTCCCGCCCAGAGTTCTGCACCAGAGCTAGGAGCCAATCCGATATGAAGGCCAAATTTGCTAAAATGATTTAAATTAGTCATAGCATATTGCTGGAACATTTAAAAATATATAAAACTTTGTCATTTTTTGGCAACCTAGAGTGCGTCCTGTGTCCCACCCACCACAACCTTACAGGACTCACCCTAGTCCTATCTCCAAGTGGTCCCTGGGGTGAACTGACAGCTTCGCCCAAATTTTCCCTAACTACGTCGCCCATGAGGTTGGCCACTCCCTTATTGTAGAGCCAGTTACAGGTTTTCTGGATACATAACAGATTTAAAATTCTTATTTGTTAGCGAATTTGTAATTTCCTTTCTGAGAAAAATAAATAAATAAATTTATTAGTATCTATTTTCTTTTCTTTTTTCACGCAATTATATTTGTGGATTCATTTTACATCATTGTTTGAAAAAGGTTCCGTAGAAAGAAAATATATACTTTTTTATATTATAGATTGTTTTTGCTAAACCGATTTAAAATTCTTATTTGTGGTCATTTTTTTTTTCCGAAAAAAAAAAAAGAGAAAAGTGGTGTTTTTTGCAACCTAGGGTGTGTCCTGTGTCCCACCCACCACGACCCTACAGGACCATCATTTAAAAAAAGGTGTACGTATCTGTCTTATTTTACATAATTATATTTGTGGATTCGTTTTATGTCGTTGTTTGAAAAAGGTTTTGTAAAAGAACATTTTATACATTTTTTTAGCTTAACCGGTTTAAAATTCTTATTTGTTAGCTAATTGGTGGTAATTTCTTTTCCGAGAAAAAAAGAAAAAAAAGAAAAGTGGTGTTTGTTGGCAACCTAGAGTGCGTCCTGTGTCCCACCCACCACAACCTTACAGGACACACCCTAGTCCTAACTCCAAGTGGTCTCTGGGGTGAACTGACAGCCTCATGGTCTGTAAGGGTGGCTGATCCCTAATTGTAAATCCAGTAACAGGTTTCCAGGATGAAGACAATAACAGCCGGCGATAAGTGGGAAATAGCTGGTCTGTCCCACCCAGAGATCTGCACCAGAGCTAGGAGCCAATCCGACATAAAGGACAAATTTTCTAAAACGGTTAAAAATTCGCAATTATGGCTTATAGCTGAAACAAAAAAACAAACAAAAAAAGAATCAAAATCAATTTTTGGCAACCTAGGGTGTGCCCTGTGTCCCACCCACCACCACCCTACAGGACACACACTAGTTTTACTTTATCATTTAAAAATGTATTTGTATCGATTTTTTTGTTTTTGCGTAATTATAGTTGTGGATTCGTTTTATATTATCGTTTGTAAAAGATTGCGTAAAAAGAAAATATATATTTTTATTATTTTAAATGTATTACCGCCTCCAACACGAAGTCCTGATTTACTGGCATGGCGTTACATGTAATTAGCCATACAGCTAAAATCAGCATCAGGCCTCTTAATAAAAACTGCATTGTGTTACACAGATCGAGCACTATATTCTGTATAACTTTAAAATAAACACAAAAACACTTAAACACTAAAAACAAACAACAAACGCAAAGCAGCAGCACGAGTTAGCCCGGGTCGCCACACAGCAGCGCCACCGGAAAGCTGGTCTGTCCCGCCCAGAGTTCTGCACCAGAGCTAGGAGCCAATCCGATATGAAGGCCAAATTTGCTAAAATTATTTAAATTAGTCATAGCATATTGCTGGGACATTTAAAAATATATAAAACTTTGTCATTTTTTGGCAACCTAGAGTGCGTCCTGTGTCCCACCCACCACAACCTTACAGGACTCACCCTAGTCCTATCTCCAAGTGGTCCCTGGGGTGAACTGACAGCTTCGCCTAAATTTTCCCTAACTACAGTACGTCGCCCATGAGGTTGGCCACTCCCTTATTGTAGAGCCAGTTACAGGTTTTCTGGATACATAACAGATTTAAAATTCTTATTTGTTAGCAAATTTGTAATTTCCTTTCTGAGAAAAATAAATAAATAAATTTATTAGTATCTATTTTCTTTTCTTTTTTCACGCAATTATATTTGTGGATTCATTTTACATCATTGTTTGAAAAAGGTTGCGTGGAAAGAAAATATATACTTTTTTATATTATAGATTGTTTTTGCTAAACCGATTTAAAATTCTTATTTGTGGTAATTTTTTTTCCGAAAAAAAAAAGAGAAAAGTGGTGTTTTTTGCAACCTAGGGTGTGTCCTGTGTCCCACCCACCACGACCCTACAGGACCATCATTTAAAAAAAGGTGTACGTATCTGTCTTATTTTACATAATTATATTTGTGGATTCGTTTTATGTCGTTGTTTGAAAAAGGTTTTGTAAAAGAACATTTTATAAATTTTTTTAGCTTAACCGGTTTAAAAATTCTTATTTGTTAGCAAATTGGTGGTAATTTCTTTTCCGAAAAAAAGAAAAGAAAAGTGGTGTTTGTTGGCAACCTAGAGTGCGTCCTGTGTCCCACCCACCACAACCTTACAGGACACACACTAGTCCTAACTCCAAGTGGTCTCTGGGGTGAACTGACAGCCTCATGGTCTATAAGGGTGGCTGATCCCTAATTGTAAATCCAGTAACAGGTTTCCAGGATGAAGACAATAACAGCCGGCGATATGGGCAAATAGCTGGTCTGTCCCGCCCAGAGATCTGCACCAGAGCTAGGAGCCAATCCGACATAAAGGACAAATTTTCTAAACCGGTTAAAAATTCGCAATTATGGCTTATAGCTGAAACAAAAAACAAACAAAAAAAGAATCAAAATCAATTTTTGGCAACCTAGGGTGTGCCCTGTGTCCCACCCACCACCACCCTACAGGACACACACTAGTTTTACTTTATCATTTAAAAATGTATTTGTATCGATTTTTTTTGTTTTTGCGTAATTATAGTTGTGGATTTGTTTTATATTATCGTTTGTAAAAGATTGCGTAAAAAGAAAATATATATTTTTATTATTTTAAATGTATTACCGCCTCCGACACGAAGTCCTGATTTACTGGCATGGCGTTACATGTAATTAGCCATACAGCTAAAATCAGCATCAGGCCTCTTAATAAAAACTGCATTGTGTTACACAGATCGAGCACTATATTCTGTATAACTTTAAAATAAACACAAAAACACTTAAACACTAAAAACAAACAACAAACGCAAAGCAGCAGCACGAGTTAGCCCGGGTCGCCACACAGCAGCGCCACCGGAAAGCTGGTCTGTCCCGCCCAGAGTTCTGCACCAGAGCTAGGAGCCAATCCGATATGAAGGCCAAATTTGCTAAAATGATTTAAATTAGTCATAGCATATTGCTGGAACATTTAAAAATATATAAAACTTTGTCATTTTTTGGCAACCTAGAGTGCGTCCTGTGTCCCACCCACCACAACCTTACAGGACTCACCCTAGTCCTATCTCCAAGTGGTCCCTGGGGTGAACTGACAGCTTCGCCTAAATTTTCCCTAACTACAGTACGTCGCCCATGAGGTTGGCCACTCCCTTATTGTAGAGCCAGTTACAGGTTTTCTGGATACATAAAAGATTTAAAATTCTTATTTGTTAGCGAATTTGTAATTTCCTTTCTGAGAAAAATAAATAAATAAATTTATTAGTATCTATTTTCTTTTCTTTTTTCACGCAATTATATTTGTGGATTCATTTTACATCATTGTTTGAAAAAGGTTCTGTAGAAAGAAAATATATACTTTTTTATATTATAGATTGTTTTTGCTAAACCGATTTAAAATTCTTATTTGTGGTAATTTTTTTTTTCCGAAAAAAAAAAAAAGAGAAAAGTGGTGTTTTTTGCAACCTAGGGTGTGTCCTGTGTCCCACCCACCACGACCCTACAGGACCATCATTTAAAAAAAGGTGTACGTATCTGTCTTATTTTACATAATTATATTTGTGGATTCGTTTTATGTCGTTGTTTGAAAAAGGTTTTGTAAAAGAACATTTTATACATTTTTTTAGCTTAACCGGTTTAAAATTCTTATTTGTTAGCAAATTGGTGGTAATTTCTTTTCCGAGAAAAGAAAAAAAAAAAAAAAGAAAAGTGGTGTTTGTTGGCAACCTAGAGTGCATCCTGTGTCCCACCCACCACAACCTTACAGGACACACCCTAGTCCTAACTCCAAGTGGTCTCTGGGGTGAACTGACAGCCTCATGGTCTGTAAGGGTGGCTGATCCCTAATTGTAAATCCAGTAACAGGTTTCCAGGATGAAGACAATAACAGCCGGCGATAAGTGGGAAATAGCTGGTCTGTCCCGCCCAGAGATCTGCACCAGAGCTAGGAGCCAATCCGACATAAAGGACAAATTTTCAAAAACGGTTAAAAATTCGTAATTATGGCTTATAGCTGAAACAAAAAAACAAACAAAAAAAGAATCAAAATCAATTTTTGGCAACCTAGGGTGTGCCCTGTGTCCCACCCACCACCACCCTACAGGACACACACTAGTTTTACTTTATCATTTAAAAATGTATTTATATCGATGTTTTTTTGTTTTTTTTTTGCGTAATTATAGTTGTGGATTCATTTTACATCATTGTTTGAAAAAGGTTGCGTAGACAGAAAATATATACTTTTTTATATTATAGATTGTTTTTGCTAAACCGATTTAAAATTCTTATTTGTGGTAATTTTTTTTTCCGAAAAAAAAAAAAAGAGAAAAGTGGTGTTTTTTGCAACCTAGGGTGTGTCCTGTGTCCCACCCACCACGACCCTACAGGACCATCATTTAAAAAAAGGTGTACGTATCTGTCTTATTTTACATAATTATATTTGTGGATTCGTTTTATGTCGTTGTTTGAAAAAGATTTTGTAAAAGAACATTTTATACATTTTTTTAGCTTAACCGGTTTAAAAATTCTTATTTGTTAGCAAATTGGTGGTAATTTCTTTTCCGAAAAAAAAAAAAGAAAAGTGGTGTTTGTTGGCAACCTAGAGTGCGTCCTGTGTCCCACCCACCACAACCTTACAGGACACACACTAGTCCTAACTCCAAGTGGTCTCTGGGGTGAACTGACAGCCTCATGGTCTATAAGGGTGGCTGATCCCTAATTGTAAATCCAGTAACAGGTTTCCAGGATGAAGACAATAACAGCCGGCGATATGGGCAAATAGCTGGTCTGTCCCGCCCAGAGATCTGCACCAGAGCTAGGAGCCAATCCGACATAAAGGACAAATTTTCTAAAACGGTTAAAAAGTCGCAATTATGGCTTATAGCTGAAACAAAAAACAAACAAAAAAAGAATCAAAATCAATTTTTGGCAACCTAGGGTGTGCCCTGTGTCCCACCCACCACCACCCTACAGGACACACACTAGTTTTACTTTATCATTTAAAAATGTATTTGTATCGATTTTTTTTGTTTTTGCGTAATTATAGTTGTGGATTCGTTTTATATTATCGTTTGTAAAAGATTGCGTAAAAAGAAAATATATATTTTTATTATTTTAAATGTATTACCGCCTCCAACACGAAGTCCTGATTTACTGGCATGGCGTTACATGTAATTAGCCATACAGCTAAAATCAGCATCAGGCCTCTTAATAAAAACTGCATTGTGTTACACAGATCGAGCACTATATTCTGTATAACTTTAAAATAAACACAAAAACACTTAAACACTAAAAACAAACAACAAACGCAAAGCAGCAGCACGAGTTAGCCCGGGTCGCCACACAGCAGCGCCACCGGAAAGCTGGTCTGTCCCGCCCAGAGTTCTGCACCAGAGCTAGGAGCCAATCCGATATGAAGGCCAAATTTGCTAAAATGATTTAAATTAGTCATAGCATATTGCTGGAACATTTAAAAATATATAAAACTTTGTCATTTTTTGGCAACCTAGAGTGCGTCCTGTGTCCCACCCACCACAACCTTACAGGACTCACCCTAGTCCTATCTCCAAGTGGTCCCTGGGGTGAACTGACAGCTTCGCCCAAATTTTCCCTAACTACGTCGCCCATGAGGTTGGCCACTCCCTTATTGTAGAGCCAGTTACAGGTTTTCTGGATACATAACAGATTTAAAATTCTTATTTGTTAGCGAATTTGTAATTTCTTTTCTGAGAAAAATAAATTAATAAATTTATTAGTATCTATTTTCTTTTTTTTCTTCGCGCAATTATATTTGTGGATTCATTTTACATCATTGTTTGAGAAAGGTTGCGTAGAAAGAAAATATATTCTTTTTTATATTATAGATTGTTTTTGCTAAACCGATTTAAAATTCTTATTTGTGGTCTTTTTTTTTTCCGAAAAAAAAAAAGAGAAAAGTGGTGTTTTTTGGCAACCTAGGGTGTGTCCTGTGTCCCACCCACCACGACCCTACAGGACCATCATTTAAAAAAAGGTGTACGTATCTGTCTTATTTTACATAATTATATTTGTGGATTCTTTTTATGTCGTTGTTTGAAAAAGGTTTTGTAAAAGAACATTTTATACGTTTTTTTAGCTTAACCGGTTTAAAATTCTTATTTGTTAGCAAATTGGTGGTAATTTCTTTTCCGAAAAAAAGAAAAAAAGAAAAGTGGTGTTTGTTGGCAACCTAGAGTGCGTCCTGTGTCCCACCCACCACAACCTTACAGGACACACCCTAGTCCTAACTCCAAGTGGTCTCTGGGGTGAACTGACAGCCTCATGGTCTGTAAGGGTGGCTGATCCTTAATTGTAAATCCAGTAACAGGTTTCCAGGATGAAGACAATAACAGCCGGCGATAAGTGGGAAATAGCTGGTCTGTCCCGCCCAGAGATCTGCACCAGAGCTAGGAGCCAATCCGACATAAAGGACAAATTTTCAAAAACGGTTAAAAATTCGTAATTATGGCTTATAGCTGAAACAAAAAAACAAACAAAAAAAGAATCAAAATCAATTTTTGGCAACCTAGGGTGTGCCCTGTGTCCCACCCACCACCACCCTACAGGACACACACTAGTTTTACTTTATCATTTAAAAATGTATTTGTATCGATTTTTTTTTTTTGCGTAATTATAGTTGTGGATTCGTTTTATATTATCGTTTGTAAAAGATTGCGTGAAAAGAAAATATATATTTTTATTATTTTAAATTTATTACCGCCTCCGACACGAAGTCCTGATTTACTGGCATGGCGTTACATGTAATTAGCCATACAGCTAAAATCAGCATCAGGCCTCTTAATAAAAACTGCATTGTGTTACACAGATCGAGCACTATATTCTGTATAACTTTAAAATAAACACAAAAACACTTAAACACTAAAAACAAACAACAAACGCAAAGCAGCAGCACGAGTTAGCCCGGGTCGCCACACAGCAGCGCCACCGGAAAGCTGGTCTGTCCCGCCCAGAGTTCTGCACCAGAGCTAGGAGCCAATCCGATATGAAGGCCAAATTTGCTAAAATGATTTAAATTAGTCATAGCATATTGCTGGAACATTTAAAAATATATAAAACTTTGTCATTTTTTGGCAACCTAGAGTGCGTCCTGTGTCCCACCCACCACAACCTTACAGGACTCACCCTAGTCCTATCTCCAAGTGGTCCCTGGGGTGAACTGACAGCTTCGCCTAAATTTTCCCTAACTACAGTACGTCGCCCATGAGGTTGGCCACTCCCTTATTGTAGAGCCAGTTACAGGTTTTCTGGATACATAACAGATTTAAAATTCTTATTTGTTAGCGAATTTGTAATTTCTTTTCTGAGAAAAATAAATTAATAAATTTATTAGTATCTATTTTCTTTTTTTTTTTTTTCGCGCAATTATATTTGTGGATTCATTTTACATCATTGTTTGAAAAAGGTTGCGTAGAAAGAAAATATATACTTTTTTTATATTATAGATTGTTTTTGCTAAACCGATTTAAAATGTCAGTGAATTTGTGGTAATTTTTTTTCCGAAAAAAAAAGAGAAAATTGGTGTTTTTTGGCAACCTAGGGTGTGTCCTGTGTCCCACCCACCACGACCCTACAGGACCATCATTTAAAAAAAGGTGTATGTATCTGTCTTATTTTACATAATTATATTTGTGGATTCGTTTTATGTCGTTGTTTGAAAAAGGTTTTGTAAAAGAACATTTTACACGTTTTTTTAGCTTAACCGGTTTAAAATTCTTATTTGTTAGCAAATTGGTGGTAATTTATTTTCCGAAAAAAAAAAGAAAAGTGGTGTTTTTTGGCAACCTAGGGTGTGCCCTGTGTCCCACCCACCACAACCTTACAGGACACACACTAGTTTTACTTTATCATTTAAAAATGTATTTGTATCGTTTTTTTTTTGTTTTTTTTGTTTTTTGCGTAATTATAGTTGTGGATTCATTTTATATTATTGTTTGTAAAAGATTGCGTAAAAAGAAAATATATACTTTTTTATATTATAGATTGTTTTTGCTAAACCGATTTAAAATTCTTATTTGTGGTCATTTTTTTTTCCAAAAAAAAAAAAAAGAGAAAAGTGGTGTTTTTTGGCAACCTAGAGTGCGTCCTGTGTCCCACCCACCACAACCTTACAGGACACACCCTAGTCCTAACTCCAAGTGGTCTCTGGGGTGAACTGACAGCCTCATGGTCTGTAAGGGTGGCTGATCCCTAATTGTAAATCCAGTAACAGGTTTCCAGGATGAAGACAATAACAGCCGGCGATAAGTGGGAAATAGCTGGTCTGTCCCGCCCAGAGATCTGCACCAGAGCTAGGAGCCAATCCGACATAAAGGACAAATTTTCAAAAACGGTTAAAAATTCGTAATTATGGCTTATAGCTGAAACAAAAAAACAAACAAAAAAAGAATCAAAATCAATTTTTGGCAACCTAGGGTGTGCCCTGTGTCCCACCCACCACCACCCTACAGGACACACACTAGTTTTACTTTATCATTTAAAAATGTATTTATATCGATGTTTTTTTGTTTTTTTTGCGTAATTATATTTGTGGATTCATTTTACATCATTGTTTGAAAAAGGTTGCGTAGAAAGAAAATATATACTTTTTTATATTATAGATTGTTTTTGCTAAACCGATTTAAAATTCTTATTTGTGGTAATTTTTTTTTCCGAAAAAAAAAAAAAGAGAAAAGTGGTGTTTTTTGCAACCTAGGGTGTGTCCTGTGTCCCACCCACCACGACCCTACAGGACCATCATTTAAAAAAAGGTGTACGTATCTGTCTTATTTTACATAATTATATTTGTGGATTCGTTTTATGTCGTTGTTTGAAAAAGATTTTGTAAAAGAACATTTTATACATTTTTTTAGCTTAACCGGTTTAAAATTCTTATTTGTTAGCAAATTGGTGGTAATTTCTTTTCCGAGAAAAAAAAAAGAAAAAAAGAAAAGTGGTGTTTGTTGGCAACCTAGAGTGCGTCCTGTGTCCCACCCACCACAACCTTACAGGACACACCCTAGTCCTAACTCCAAGTGGTCTCTGGGGTGAACTGACAGCCTCATGGTCTGTAAGGGTGGCTGATCCCTAATTGTAAATCCAGTAACAGGTTTCCAGGATGAAGACAATAACAGCCGGCGATAAGTGGGAAATAGCTGGTCTGTCCCACCCAGAGATCTGCACCAGAGCTAGGAGCCAATCCGACATAAAGGACAAATTTTCTAAAACGGTTAAAAATTCGCAATTATGGCTTATAGCTGAAACAAAAAAACAAACAAAAAAAGAATCAAAATCAATTTTTGGCAACCTAGGGTGTGCCCTGTGTCCCACCCACCACCACCCTACAGGACACACACTAGTTTTACTTTATCATTTAAAAATGTATTTGTATCGATTTTTTTTGTTTTTGCGTAATTATAGTTGTGGATTCGTTTTATATTATCGTTTGTAAAAGATTGCGTGAAAAGAAAATATACATTTTTATTATTTTAAATTTATTACCGCCTCCGACACGAAGTCCTGATTTACTGGCATGGCGTTACATGTAATTAGCCATACAGCTAAAATCAGCATCAGGCCTCTTAATAAAAACTGCATTGTGTTACACAGATCGAGCACTATATTCTGTATAACTTTAAAATAAACACAAAAACACTTAAACACTAAAAACAAACAACAAACGCAAAGCAGCAGCACGAGTTAGCCCGGGTCGCCACACAGCAGCGCCACCGGAAAGCTGGTCTGTCCCGCCCAGAGTTCTGCACCAGAGCTAGGAGCCAATCCGATATGAAGGCCAAATTTGCTAAAATGATTTAAATTAGTCATAGCATATTGCTGGAACATTTAAAAATATATAAAACTTTGTCATTTTTTGGCAACCTAGAGTGCGTCCTGTGTCCCACCCACCACAACCTTACAGGACTCACCCTAGTCCTATCTCCAAGTGGTCCCTGGGGTGAACTGACAGCTTCGCCTAAATTTTCCCTAACTACGTCGCCCATGAGGTTGGCCACTCCCTTATTGTAGAGCCAGTTACAGGTTTTCTGGATACATAAAAGATTTAAAATTCTTATTTGTTAGCGAATTTGTAATTTCCTTTCTGAGAAAAATAAATAAATAAATAAATAAATAAATTTATTAGTATCTATTTTCTTTTCTTTTTTTCGCGCAATTATATTTGTGGATTCATTTTACATCATTGTTTGAGAAAGGTTGCGTAGAAAGAAAATATATACTTTTTTATATTATAGATTGTTTTTGCTAAACCGATTTAAAATTCTTATTTGTGGTCATTTTTTTTTTTCCGAAAAAAAAAAAGAGAGAAAAGTGGTGTTTTTTGGCAACCTAGGGTGTGTCCTGTGTCCCACCCACCACGACCCTACAGGACCATCATTTAAAAAAAGGTGTACGTATCTGTCTTATTTTACATAATTATATTTGTGGATTCTTTTTATGTCGTTGTTTGAAAAAGGTTTTGTAAAAGAACATTTTATACGTTTTTTTAGCTTAACCGGTTTAAAATTCTTATTTGTTAGCAAATTGGTGGTAATTTCTTTTCCGAAAAAAAAAAAAAAGAAAAGTGGTGTTTGTTGGCAACCTAGAGTGCGTCCTGTGTCCCACCCACCACAACCTTACAGGACACACCCTAGTCCTAACTCCAAGTGGTCTCTGGGGTGAACTGACAGCCTCATGGTCTGTAAGGGTGGCTGATCCCTAATTGTAAATCCAGTAACAGGTTTCCAGGATGAAGACAATAACAGCCGGCGATAAGTGGGAAATAGCTGGTCTGTCCCGCCCAGAGATCTGCACCAGAGCTAGGAGCCAATCCGACATAAAGGACAAATTTTCAAAAACGGTTAAAAATTCGTAATTATGGCTTATAGCTGAAACAAAAAAACAAACAAAAAAAGAATCAAAATCAATTTTTGGCAACCTAGGGTGTGCCCTGTGTCCCACCCACCACCACCCTACAGGACACACACTAGTTTTACTTTATCATTTAAAAATGTATTTATATCGATGTTTTTTTGTTTTTTTTGCGTAATTATAGTTGTGGATTCATTTTACATCATTGTTTGAAAAAGGTTGCGTAGAAAGAAAATATATACTTTTTTATATTATAGATTGTTTTTGCTAAACCGATTTAAAATTCTTATTTGTGGTAATTTTTTTTTCCGAAAAAAAAAGAGAAAAGTGGTGTTTTTTGCAACCTAGGATGTGTCCTGTGTCCCACCCACCACGACCCTACAGGACCATCATTTAAAAAAAGGTGTACGTATCTGTCTTATTTTACATAATTATATTTGTGGATTCGTTTTATGTCGTTGTTTGAAAAAGATTTTGTAAAAGAACATTTTATACACTTTTTTAGCTTAACCGGTTTAAAATTCTTATTTGTTAGCAAATTGGTGGTAATTTCTTTTCCGAAAAAAAGAAAAGAAAAGTGGTGTTTGTTGGCAACCTAGAGTGTGCCCTGTGTCCCACCCACCACAACCTTACAGGACACACACTAGTCCTAACTCCAAGTGGTCTCTGGGGTGAACTGACAGCCTCATGGTCTGTAAGGGTGGCTGATCCCTAATTGTAAATCCAGTAACAGGTTTCCAGGATGAAGACAATAACAGCCGGCGATAAGTGGGAAATAGCTGGTCTGTCCCGCCCAGAGATCTGCACCAGAGCTAGGAGCCAATCCGACAAAAAGGACAAATTTTCTAAAACGGTTAAAAATTCGCAATTATGGCTTATAGCTGAAACAAAAAACAAACAAAATAAGAATCAAAATCAATTTTTGGCAACCTAGGGTGTGCCCTGTGTCCCACCCACCACCACCCTACAGGACACACACTAGTTTTACTTTATCATTTAAAAATGTATTTGTATCGATTTTTTTGTTTTTGCGTAATTATAGTTGTGGATTCGTTTTATATTATCGTTTGTAAAAGATTGCGTGAAAAGAAAATATATATTTTTATTATTTTAAATGTATTACCGCCTCCGACACGAAGTCCTGATTTACTGGCATGGCGTTACATGTAATTAGCCATACAGCTAAAATCAGCATCAGGCCTCTTAATAAAAACTGCATTGTGTTACACAGATCGAGCACTATATTCTGTATAACTTTAAAATAAACACAAAAACACTTAAACACTAAAAACAAACAACAAACGCAAAGCAGCAGCACGAGTTAGCCCGGGTCGCCACACAGCAGCGCCACCGGAAAGCTGGTCTGTCCCGCCCAGAGTTCTGCACCAGAGCTAGGAGCCAATCCGATATGAAGGCCAAATTTGCTAAAATTATTTAAATTAGTCATAGCATATTGCTGGGACATTTAAAAATATATAAAACTTTGTCATTTTTTGGCAACCTAGAGTGCGTCCTGTGTCCCACCCACCACAACCTTACAGGACTCACCCTAGTCCTATCTCCAAGTGGTCCCTGGGGTGAACTGACAGCTTCGCCTAAATTTTCCCTAACTACGTCGCCCATGAGGTTGGCCACTCCCTTATTGTAGAGCCAGTTACAGGTTTTCTGGATACATAACAGATTTAAAATTCTTATTTGTTAGCGAATTTGTAATTTCCTTTCTGAGAAAAATAAATAAATAAATTTATTAGTATCTATTTTCTTTTCTTTTTTCACGCAATTATATTTGTGGATTCATTTTACATCATTGTTTGAAAAAGGTTCCGTAGAAAGAAAATATATACTTTTTTATATTATAGATTGTTTTTGCTAAACCGATTTAAAATTCTTATTTGTGGTCATTTTTTTTTTCCGAAAAAAAAAAAAGAGAAAAGTGGTGTTTTTTGCAACCTAGGGTGTGTCCTGTGTCCCACCCACCACGACCCTACAGGACCATCATTTAAAAAAAGGTGTACGTATCTGTCTTATTTTACATAATTATATTTGTGGATTCGTTTTATGTCGTTGTTTGAAAAAGGTTTTGTAAAAGAACATTTTATACATTTTTTTAGCTTAACCGGTTTAAAATTCTTATTTGTTAGCAAATTGGTGGTAATTTCTTTTCCGAGAAAAAAAAAAAAAAAAGAAAAGTGGTGTTTGTTGGCAACCTAGAGTGCGTCCTGTGTCCCACCCACCACAACCTTACAGGACACACCCTAGTCCTAACTCCAAGTGGTCTCTGGGGTGAACTGACAGCCTCATGGTCTGTAAGGGTGGCTGATCCCTAATTGTAAATCCAGTAACAGGTTTCCAGGATGAAGACAATAACAGCCGGCGATAAGTGGGAAATAGCTGGTCTGTCCCACCCAGAGATCTGCACCAGAGCTAGGAGCCAATCCGACATAAAGGACAAATTTTCAAAAACGGTTAAAAATTCGTAATTATGGCTTATAGCTGAAACAAAAAAACAAACAAAAAAAGAATCAAAATCAATTTTTGGCAACCTAGGGTGTGCCCTGTGTCCCACCCACCACCACCCTACAGGACACACACTAGTTTTACTTTATCATTTAAAAATGTATTTGTATCGATTTTTTTTTGTTTTTTTTGCGGAATTATAGTTGTGGATTCATTTTACATCATTGTTTGAAAAAGGTTGCGTAGAAAGAAAATATATACTTTTTTATATTATAGATTGTTTTTGCTAAACCGATTTAAAATTCTTATTTGTGGTCATTTTTTTTTCCGAAAAAAAAAAAAAAGAGAAAAGTGGTGTTTTTTGCAACCTAGGGTGTGTCCTGTGTCCCACCCACCACGACCCTACAGGACCATCATTTAAAAAAAGGTGTACGTATCTGTCTTATTTTACATAATTATATTTGTGGATTCTTTTTATGTCGTTGTTTGAAAAAGGTTTTGTAAAATAACATTTTGTACGTTTTTTAGCTTAACCGGTTTAAAATTCTTATTTGTTAGCAAATTGGTGGTAATTTCTTTTCCGAAAAAAAGAAAAGAAAAGTGGTGTTTGTTGGCAACCTAGAGTGCGTCCTGTGTCCCACCCACCACAACCTTACAGGACACACCCTAGTCCTAACTCCAAGTGGTCTCTGGGATGAACTGACAGCCTCATGGTCTGTAAGGGTGGCTGATCCCTAATTGTAAATCCAGTAACAGGTTTCCAGGATGAAGACAATAACAGCCGGCGATAAGTGGGAAATAGCTGGTCTGTCCCGCCCAGAGATCTGCACCAGAGCTAGGAGCCAATCCGACATAAAGGACAAATTTTCTAAAACGGTTAAAAATTCGCAATTATGGCTTATAGCTGAAACAAAAAACAAACAAAATAAGAATCAAAATAAATTTTTGGCAACCTAGGGTGTGCCCTGTGTCCCACCCACCACCACCCTACAGGACACACACTAGTTTTACTTTATCATTTAAAAATGTATTTGTATCGATTTTTTTGTTTTTGCGTAATTATAGTTGTGGATTCGTTTTATATTATCGTTTGTAAAAGATTGCGTGAAAAGAAAATATATATTTTTATTATTTTAAATGTATTACCGCCTCCGACACGAAGTCCTGATTTACTGGCATGGCGTTACATGTAATTAGCCATACAGCTAAAATCAGCATCAGGCCTCTTAATAAAAACTGCATTGTGTTACACAGATCGAGCACTATATTCTGTATAACTTTAAAATAAACACAAAAACACTTAAACACTAAAAACAAACAACAAACGCAAAGCAGCAGCACGAGTTAGCCCGGGTCGCCACACAGCAGCGCCACCGGAAAGCTGGTCTGTCCCGCCCAGAGTTCTGCACCAGAGCTAGGAGCCAATCCGATATGAAGGCCAAATTTGCTAAAATGATTTAAATTAGTCATAGCATATTGCTGGGACATTTAAAAATATATAAAACTTTGTCATTTTTTGGCAACCTAGAGTGCGTCCTGTGTCCCACCCACCACAACCTTACAGGACTCACCCTAGTCCTATCTCCAAGTGGTCCCTGGGGTGAACTGACAGCTTCGCCCAAATTTTCCCTAACTACGTCGCCCATGAGGTTGGCCACTCCCTTATTGTAGAGCCAGTTACAGGTTTTCTGGATACATAAAAGATCTAAAATTCTTATTTGTTAGCGAATTTGTAATTTCCTTTCTGAGAAAAATAAATAAATAAATTTATTAGTATCTATTTTCTTTTCTTTTTTCACGCAATTATATTTGTGGATTCATTTTACATCATTGTTTGAAAAAGGTTCTGCAGAAAGAAAATATATACTTTTTTATATTATAGATTGTTTTTGCTAAACCGATTTAAAATTCTTATTTGTGGTAATTTTTTTTCCGAAAAAAAAAAGAGAAAAGTGGTGTTTTTTGCAACCTAGGGTGTGTCCTGTGTCCCACCCACCACGACCCTACAGGACCATCATTTAAAAAAAGGTGTACGTATCTGTCTTATTTTACATAATTATATTTGTGGATTCGTTTTATGTCGTTGTTTGAAAAAGGTTTTGTAAAAGAACATTTTATACATTTTTTTAGCTTAACCGGTTTAAAATTCTTATTTGTTAGCAAATTGGTGGTAATTTCTTTTCCGAGAAAAAAAAAAGAAAAAAAAGAAAAGTGGTGTTTGTTGGCAACCTAGAGTGCATCCTGTGTCCCACCCACCACAACGTTACAGGACACACCCTAGTCCTAACTCCAAGTGGTCTCTGGGGTGAACTGACAGCCTCATGGTCTGTAAGGGTGGCTGATCCCTAATTGTAAATCCAGTAACAGGTTTCCAGGATGAAGACAATAACAGCCGGCGATAAGTGGGAAATAGCTGGTCTGTCCCGCCCAGAGATCTGCACCAGAGCTAGGAGCCAATCCGACATAAAGGACAAATTTTCAAAAACGGTTAAAAATTCGTAATTATGGCTTATAGCTGAAACAAAAAAACAAACAAAAAAAGAATCAAAATCAATTTTTGGCAACCTAGGGTGTGCCCTGTGTCCCACCCACCACCACCCTACAGGACACACACTAGTTTTACTTTATCATTTAAAAATGTATTTGTATCGATTTTTTTTGTTTTTGCGTAATTATAGTTGTGGATTAATTTTATATTATCGTTTTTAAAAGATTGCGTAAAAAGAAAATATACATTTTTATTATTTTAAATTTATTACCGCCTCCGACACGAAGTCCTGATTTACTGGCATGGCGTTACATGTAATTAGCCATACAGCTAAAATCAGCATCAGGCCTCTTAATAAAAACTGCATTGTGTTACACAGATCGAGCACTATATTCTGTATAACTTTAAAATAAACACAAAAACACTTAAACACTAAAAACAAACAACAAACGCAAAGCAGCAGCACGAGTTAGCCCGGGTCGCCACACAGCAGCGCCACCGGAAAGCTGGTCTGTCCCGCCCAGAGTTCTGCACCAGAGCTAGGAGCCAATCCGATATAAAGGCCAAATTTGCTAAAATGATTTAAATTAGTCATAGCATATTGCTGGAACATTTAAAAATATATAAAACTTTGTCATTTTTTGGCAACCTAGAGTGCGTCCTGTGTCCCACCCACCACAACCTTACAGGACTCACCCTAGTCCTATCTCCAAGTGGTCCCTGGGGTGAACTGACAGCTTCGCCCAAATTTTCCCTAACTACGTTGCCCATGAGGTTGGCCACTCCCTTATTGTAGAGCCACTTACAGGTTTTCTGGATACATAACAGATTTAAAAGTCTTATTTGTTAGATACATTTTTGCAATTTCTTTTCATGTCGTTGTTTAAAAAAAGTTTTCGTAAAAGGAAAATATATATTGTGGCCGCTCCCTAATTGTAGAGCCAGTTACAGGTTTTTTTTGGATACAGATGATAACAAACTGTGATATAGGCAAATAGCTGGTCTGCCCTGCTCAGTGTTCTGCACCAGAGCTAGGAGCTAATCTAAACATAAAGACCAAATTTTCTAAAATGATTTAAAATTCTTAATCATGGCATATATATATGGAATATTTGCTCAACGGTTTTAGCACCATCAAAAACAGTAGCAAAATAACACTACAATAACAATAAATTGCATCTAAATAGTTTGCAACATGCCTGTGAACTCTAAAACATTTAAAATAAAACATTAAATTGTATAAAACATGTTAATTTGTAGGTGTTATTATAGCACATTTCCTAAACCTTGAACATTTTCAACCCCTGCTTACAGTTGTGTGTGTATAAGTGAAAATGTGATTTACGAATTTAAGGATACATTTTGAAAATTACCTGGTGATTGTACATATAACTATTCCTAAATCTCAAAGTTTAACTAAAGTGTAAGTAAAATCTAACTTGTTGGTGACTCTTCTGTCATCTGTCATGGTGTGTCCTCTCTGAATATCGTGGCTGGTTGAGCGATAAATTCATGCAAAACCAAAACAAGACAAATCAAACTGAACATGGAAACTCATGTCGCTCGGAGCTTGTGTACTGAGCGCCCGTGACGTCAATGCTGTCAGTGCTATCGCTTAACGGCTAGCTTCGCTTCAAAAACAAACACAGACACCATGGAAAATAACTGACGCTGTCAACAACTTTTTTTTTTTTAAGTTTTTGACCTACTCAACTTGCTTGAGTCTTATGACAAAACCACAAAAGGAATAGTAAATTAACTTGAGCAAAAACTTTGATTTGTCGTCTTTTAACAGCTGATTTGCATCTCTGTACAGAAATCAGAAGGATCCTGTTGTCAGGAATAAGTTTATGACTTCTTTTTAATGGCGTCTGAGATCGCGTCGGAGGATTATATGTTTATTTGGAGCACAGTGTAAACTTTTGTTGAAAACAGACCGCATCTGACAGCACCTGCAATCTCAAACTGTAAGTAAATTGTTTCATAATAACTTGTGTTATAAATTTGTGGATATCTGTAGCGAAATTGTGTTGTGTTGTAATACGAGCGATTTTTACGATACGCGCGCACATGTAGATTACTAGAGCGAGACTCTTTTGTCTGTGACGTCACAACAGAGCAATTGCTGTTGGAAGAACGCGCGCACATGTAGACTACTAGAGCGAGACCGTCACAACAGCGGAATTCCTTACATGGGCATTGTTGTTGTTGGAAGAACGCGCGCACATGTAGACTACTAGAGCGAGACGAGGGCAAGTGGTGCTCATTATCTTGCTTCATTCGGCGGCACTGCACGGGTCTTGCACGAGTGTCTCAAAAAGGTGTGTTTTTATGATTGCGAGGGAAAGATAACCTTGTTCAGTTTCCCAAAGAACTCAGCTTTACGTGAACAGTGAATGGAGTTTGTTTTTTACGTGTCAGCAAAGGAGTTTCGCAAGTGTGTTTGGTTTGTTCTTGTCGGAGAGAATCGTAAACCTGTATCTTTCTTTTATAAATCTGATAAAAAAACTAAAGACATTTTGGAGATATGAAGGATGCAGTAGTACTCTGAGAACTCAAGATTAAATAAAAAAAAGGTGAAATGAACAATGCATTATATGCATTATCTCAACTTTATAAAACAATAAATATAAATTAACATATCAACAGTTGGATACTATTGAATTTGTTTTTTTATTTAACAAAACGGAAGATTTCATTATGTTATCTTAGGGCTAAATATTGATTCAGATTTCTTGATTTGGTTTGAGTCTGATTTGTTTCAAATTGCCCATGTTCAATTAATCAAATCAAATCAAATGAATGATCTGTTACGTCGTTTTGTAAATTATACAAGGAATCTTCTAACTTTATACACTACAGAAATATTAATTAAAAAAATTAACAATGGCTGATAGATTAGCAGATATATGGTAATTGCCAAAAATAAATATTGGAAATTGGAGCTTACTTGTCCTTGCTTTTTCTCCTGATAATTCAGGTACTTTTAATCTTCTTACGTCTTCTGTGCCCGGGATCCGTAACAGAAACATTATTACAGTTAGAAATAACTGTTTTCTATTCGAATACAATTTAAATCGGTTTTGGAAAAGTTATTCTGCAGTTTCATTTACAGAATTAAAATGTCTTCTTGTTCTCTTTAGGATATCAGCACTTTCTAATAAAGTAGAAAGATTGATAGCAGTGTATTTTGTGTTTCAGCTCTGGGGCAAGTACATAAAGACAGCTGAGCAGTGGGCATCTACTTATATAGGGACAAACCTTATGGCTCTCTGGGTCAGAACATCCATTGTCTGTGTATCAAGGTAAGGTACACCTAAATTTTGATTCCATGACCAGTTGTCCCATGACAGAAGTTACTAGTAATAAAAACTTTAAGTTCAGAAGCCATGAAATGTTATGTTTTGTATTACTTTACTGTTTCTTAAGAACATCGGAAATTATATTATGTTACACTGTATGTAGTAACAATTTATGAAATATGAAAGAACACGAACCAAATACACTTTGCACTACATGCACTGCAATCAGTCAGTGCTTCATAACAAGGTTGATATTCACAAAACTAGAACTAGTGAAAGCCATTTAAAAGACATGGCTAACATTGTACTGGAAAATATATTATTACTATTATCATTATTATTATTATTATTATTATTATTATTATTATTGTAACAGCCCTCCACTTTTATCCCAGTCAGAAACAAGTACAGTGTTCAAAAACAATGATCATCAGAATCAGAAAGAGCTTTATTGCCAGGTATGTTTACACATACAAGAAATTTGTTTTGGTGACAGAAGCTTCCACAGTACAACAGAATGACAGTGACAAGACAAGACACGGATAATAAAAGAGTATAAAAGTAAATAGGGAATAACAATTTACCAAAAATATTGA
Organism: Garra rufa; assembly: GCF_049309525.1. Lineage (NCBI taxonomy): Eukaryota > Metazoa > Chordata > Actinopteri > Cypriniformes > Cyprinidae > Garra > Garra rufa. The sequence goes on along the minus strand of NC_133379.1, from coordinate 21,716,541 downwards.
AGGAAAAAAAACACAATATACAAAAATCGACAATAGATGGTATTTGTACAGATATGTTAAAATGCAGTGAAATGTAAACAAATTTGTGTGTTAAATAAATAAATGTATAAATAGTGATTGCCTGGGGGGGCATATGATTATAAATAACATTTCAGCATTTGAATGACAGAAAGATTTGCTATAGGAAAATCAAATATGAACAATTATTCACTGCAGAAGTTTCCTTTACAGTAACTCTCCAGTCTCCGGTGAAAAAAGGAGGAGGCAGAAAAAAAGCAGGAGAGAAGACTTCGTATGGACCACTTGGAGGTATTTTTATGGTGACAGTCCAACCCTTACCTATCAATAAAGGGGTAAAAAAGCAGCCTGAACATTCAGCTAAACACAATTCACGAAAGAATACAAGTCTAACAGATTTTGAGTGACGTGAAGGGGAATAAATGACAAAAAGGTCAAATGTGTTTCTTTATATTTGTATGTTTATCTGTCATTTTTGACCGATTTTTTTAATTGGTTCCTCAATCTGAGTGATTCAAAGCTTAAAGTCCCCCTGAAATCAAAATCAAAAAGTTTTTTTGCTTTTAGTATGAATATATTAGCCTTAAGATTATCTATAAGCTGGTGTGCTTCAAAACAATGACAAAATTTGCGTTTACAAGATATGAGCATTCAAAACTTACAGTCTCGTCACTTCCGCCAATATGAGTCAACGATTTTGATGATATCACCATGCACTTCAGTTTTTTCATCAAACATTCTGTCCAATCAAATGCTCTCTAGAGTCCGTAGTGTCCCGCCCCCTACACAGAGACGCAAAAACCCGGAGCAAATAATATGTGCGATCGGCATGTATTAAACTACACAGCCTCAGCATGATTATGATCACTATTTTGTTTTAGCAAGAGTTTCATATTGAATCTGTGGGGTGATTTATTACTCTGTGGCTGTCATAAGCTTACAAATGCAGCTTTACCAAGCTTAACGGCTCTGGCCCGAGCAGATATTAATGGAATGCTATTGGCTATTCAAAATAAATGGGCGGGGCTGGGCGATATGTTTTTGTTTCAGTTAAAAGTACGTCACCACATAGAATAGCGCTGCGTGTTTCAAGGCACTTCAGTGGACCTTTAATGACTTTTTAGATATGCAGTCTGAACAAACAAAATGAGGGGGGAAAACTAAGGAACACCCAGAGCCGTTTAGAAACAAAGTTGCGACACTCCCATAGGCTTCCAGAGGAACTGAGGAATGCGGAAGTAAAGCGTGTCATGGAGCGGCCAGTAGTTCCAGCATTGAAGCCCATTCATTTCAGTGCTGCTCAAGCACAGTCGCTTGTAAATTGAAGAAATTTCTGAATTTTTTTTAACATTTTAACACATCAGTTGACCTCTCGAAAAACTGGCCAGTAGTGGTATTTTATGAAGCGTGTTATAGTTAATGTTTATCATTAGATAATATACAGTTATAATGTAAATGCAGTTAGATAACGTGAGAAACACCGTAATAGCGACCATAACCAGATACTAGTTGTCTGGTTAGAGATAGGTATATATGAGTTATAAAGTAAAAAAAAAAAAAAAAACGGGATTTTAAACTTGCAGTTGTCAGAAATAAAGTATGTTTTGTAAGACGATAACTCACAATTCTGACTTTTCTCACAAATGTGAGTTTGTGTCTCACAGTTCTGTTTCTCAGAATTGTAAAATTTAAACTCGCAATTTAAACTTTTTTCTTATAATCACTTGATATAAACTCAATTGTAAAAGCAATTGTGAGTTATAAAGTCAGAATAGCAGGATATAAACTTGCAATTGCGAGAAATAAAGTAAGAATTGCAAGATAAAAACTTAATTCTGACTTTTCTCCCTTTTCTTAATTCTGACTTTTCTCTTTTATTGAAGGTCTGTATATTATATATATGTTATATTATATATATATATCACGCCCGGGTGACGTGAGCAGGGGATTAACTGGGCAGCTGTGTAATAACTCAATAATTTTTATTAATTTTATTTTATTTTTATTTTTTTATTAATACTACCTATAATAATAAGGAATACCTTTTTTATTATAGATATTCTATTTCTATATCTTATATATTATTAAATTACTATATTATTAGAATTGCCCTCTTCTTGATCCTCAAACCTCCCCTCATTCTTGATTAAAGTAGTTCATTTAAAATGTTATTTTTGCTGTTATTATTATTATTATTATTACTATTATTATTACTGCCATTTATCATCTTCCTCACCCTGACCTCTGAGTACCATTCACACCCTCCATCCTCAAATTTTTGTTATTAATACTATTATCATCATTTTTATTATTGTTTATTATCATTATGTCTGTTGTACTTTTCTACATGTTCCCTTGTTTTTATACCTCCAACCTCGACATACAGTTACAGTTATCACTTACACACACACACTCACATGCACACACAAATCATGTTTACTGTCATGTATGTTTTGTTGACCTTTGATGTATCACCTGTAAATAGTATATTTGTTGGCAATAAAAAAAAAGAAGGTCTGTATATTCTCTACATAATCAGTGTGAGCAAAAACCAAGTGTTAACAGTTTATGCCATACTATTCATTAAAAGCGAATAAACATGCCTGTTACTAATTTGGAGATACAAAATCCGAGAGTAGGACACTGAGAATCAGTTCTTATTCTGTACTGGTTTAAAAAAAAAAAAAAAAGCATCTGAAACACTTATGTCTCGATGTCATGTAGTTAAAACGTTACTTCATGTTTCGCAATAACTGTCTTGGATGACAAATGACGTTAACAGTTCAATTCATAATGTTGGTTGATGGGCCTGGATAAAACGGCTTAAACCATTCACACAAACAGAGAGCAGAACGATTCTGACAGGGAGCAAAATTAGAGGAATAACAGCGCTAGATGTGGCCTTGACCTTTAACACATCCCTGTCAGACGTAAAGTGGGCCTTCGGAACACTGTCACACAGACTTAATGCCCTCATTCGCTGGTTATTACACTCTGAGTCACATCCATGTGGCTCAGCAGGGCACCGCGTGGCCAAGTTGTCCCACATATCCTCTAAACAAGCCACCCTATATTGTGCCAGTGTGGACCTTCTGTAAAAGAGGGATGCACACTGCTTGTTTCTGAGACAGTCAAATGATAGGCTGACCTGTCTGCAATCCAACACTGCCTTGCCTCAGACACAGGAGCGTTACTTCCTGGGGAGGAGGAACTGCTTGTGTTTTCAGTGTTGTTGTTGGATGCTGGGTTGTAATAAATTGTCATTGTTCTTCAGGGTCAACCCCTTCTGGAAATGGAGAAATGATAAAAAAACAAAACAATAAATGAAATAAAAATAAAAATAAAAGTTTGTTTCATTTTAGCATATCAGTATGGAAGCCCGTGAATTAAAAAAAGGGTAATTGCGACTTTTTATCCCACAATTGATGTGTAATAGAAACTCACAATTCTGACTTTTTTCTCAGAATTAAGATCTAAACTTGCAATTGTTAGTTATAAAGTCAGAATTGTGAGAAATAAAATCAGAATTGAGTTGCGAGATAAAAACTCCCAATTCTGACTTTATTCTTGTAAATGCGAGTTTGTATCTTACAATTCTGACTTTTTCCTCAGAACTGCATGATATAAACTTGCAATTGCGATAAATAAAGTAAGAATTGCAAGATAAAAACTCAATTCTGACTTTTCTCGCAAATGCGATTTTGTACTTTTTTTTTTTTAATTTAGAATTACATGATATAAATTCGCAATTGGGAGTTATAAAGTCAGAATAGCAGGATATAAGCTCGGAATTTTGGCTTTTTTTCTCGTGAATGCGAGTTTGTATCTTGCAATTCTGACTTTTCCTCACAATTCAGACTTTTTTTCTTAGAATTGTGAGATATAAACTCGGAATTGTGAGTTATAAAGTCAGAATAGTGAGATTTAAACTAATTGCAATAGCATGAAATAAAATAAGATTTGCGAGATAAAAACTCACAGTTCTGACTTTTTCCTAAGAATGACATGATATAAACTCACAACTGTGAGTTTTAAAGTCAAAATAGAAGGATATAAACTCGCAATTCTGGCTTTTTTCTCACAAGTGCAAATTTATATCTTGCAGTTCTGACTTTATTTCTCAAAATTGCTACTTTTTCACAGAATTGCGAGTTTAAATCTCACAATTCTGAGTTGTTTTTTTTTTTGCAACTGTGAGTTTATATCATGCAATTCCGAGAAAAAAAGTCAGAACTGCAAGTTTATATCTTGGAATTCTGACTTTTTTTTATCAAAATACTGAGATTTTAAACCTTATTTATAAAGCCTCATAGTTTGGCCTTTTTTCTCAGAATTGCATTATATAAGCTTGCAATTGTGAGTTAGAAAGTCAGAATAGTATATAAACTTGTAACTGCGAGAAATAAAATCAGAATTGCAAGTTGCGAGATAAGAACTCGTTTTTAGCTAGCAATTTTGACTTTTTTACTCAGAATTACATGATGTAAACTCGCAATTGTGAGAAAAAAGTCAGAATTGTAAGATTAAAAAGTTACAGTCACCTGTATTTTTTTTATTCAGTGGTGGAAATGGGCTTCCATATTTAGTTATAGTATAGTTAAAATCATAATATTAACACTTTATGATTTCAGGAGCTCACACTTAATACATTTTAGGACATTTCTATGCTTTATTGGAATTTTGCAGTGTCTAGTTAGGGCAAAATTACCAGTAGTACTCGTTATACAGAATTACCCAGGTTCAATCCCCATGCTGGAGTGAAGGAATTCATCCTATTAAATAAATCTATTAAAATTTCAGCTCTATGCCAGTGGCTGTTTTAGCAGGAACAGGGTCTCATTTGGTTCCATTTCAATTACTTACCTCAAAGCTGTGGTGACTTAAGCATTTTGTTTGGCAGCTTTACATGAAACCTAGTCATGCATTAAGTACAGATTTTTTTCTCAATTTTTTTAACAGTATGCAAAGGCAACAATAAGTTTTCCTCCCCTCTAATTTTTTTTTCACTCACCCATTTTTTTCTATATCTTTTCTCTTAAGGGTGTCTGGAAGTTGGAACTCCATGGTTTGAACACTGATTCTATCCAGCTTTTTTTATCTGGTTGTTCTTCTCGGTATTGAATCTTGGTTCAATTGGATTCCCTCAGCTGTAGATTCTTTGCCATTACATTGGTAAGTTAAACAAGTCCTGATGTTGTCAGAACAATGTAGGGCTGCTGATATCTTATAGGGATGTTTTTTCAGTCTGAGAAATTATTTGATTCTATTTTCTTTCAAAGTACATTTGAATCACTGTCCCTTTGTTAATGGCAAAATGCCAGGGGACAGACTTCCAAGCTGGGCCTCAATCATTAAAGCCAGTTATTCTAAACTGGAAATGTACCTTCTAGTTATTAATCGAGGCATCCTATTTGTGAGATACAATGTACATTTTGTGTGTAAATGAAGCATGGGATAACGAGTCATGTTTTTACAGTAAAAAGTCTGTCTGAACCGGTTTTCCAAGCAGCTTTTAGTACATTCTAGTGTACTGTAATTGCCCCCGTGTGCATGTCTCATTGCCTATGTATTGTGCTTAGGATGTTTTCTAATCATCCTTATTTTAAATGATAATTGAGCTTGCATGCTCAGCTGAAGGTTGAGACACTTAAAAGGCTTACAAGAGGAGCGAGAAACAATTGTTGAAATTCTAATTGGGCAACATGATGGTTTTTGTAATCATTGGTCTCCATGTTTAGTTCTCAGCATTGTCAGTGTAATTGCGGGGCTATGGCAAGCGTGGGGGTGCCAGACACTCCTCGGATTAGTGTTGAGGAGTGGAAAACGTGAGAAGCGTTTCCCATGAGGGAGGGAAGATAGGAGAGGACACTGTCAAGGAGAGCAGTCATCTTCATTATCCCACAGCCCTGTTAGTGACACAGCGCGTCACTTTTACACGACGCTGTGCTTCATCTGCTGTGATCCCTCACAAGAGTGACCACTGAGTGGAATATTAACAAGGCTGCCTCAAATCTCCCCATAGGGCCCGAGTGCTTTAGTAACGGCGAGCAAATATTGCCCTGTCATTCCTGCAAATGAGGCCATTGAGGTGCTTGCTTGAATAAAGAAAGTCATTGGAGAAATGATTACATGTCTGGAGATCAGAGATGGCCGAAGTCAAAGAGGGGAATGTGCTGTTCAAAATTATAGCTTAAACACGAGCTGCGTTTCAATCGACAGGGTCTCTACGCAGTGTATAGCAGGTTGTGCCGTAATATAATTGTACAAAATATGTTTTTGTTACAACTGTAATATTTCTGTAACTTTTCACAAATTTTTACATAAAAGGAGGGGGGAAAATTGAAAATCGTTTCGATCGTTTCGTGTCTTAGGACATCAAGGTATTGCCGCAGGGTGTAATTTGGATTTGTCTGTGCATGTTTTTGTTTACTTTTAAAGGTCTGGTGCTCATCCACTTCCATTATTTGGCTGACAGACTGCACCATTTTTTTGTTAAGTATCTTCGTTTGTGTTCTGCTGAGGAAACAAAGGCCTGTACATGTGCTTTCTTAAGCAGGGGGAGCACTGCAGGATTTTAGTCTTTACAGCGTAGTGTGTTACCAATTGTTTTCTTGGTGATTGGTCCCAGCTGCCTTGAGATCATTGACAAGATCCTCCCATGTAGTTCTGGGCTGAATCCTCACCATTCTCATGATCATTGAAACTCCATGAGGTGAGATCTTGCATGGAGCCCCAGACGAGGGAGTTTGGCAGTTAGTTTGTGTTTCTTCCATTTGTGAATAATCAAACCACCTGTTGTCACCTTCTCAGCAAGCTGCTTGTCAATGGTCTTGTAGCCTATCCCAACCTTGTGTAGGTCTACATTCTTGTCCCTGACATCCTTTGGACAGCTCTTTAGTCTTGGCCATGGTGGAGAGTTTGGAATCTGATTGATTGACTGCTTCTCTGTTGCTCCCAAAAGCTTCCAATTCGTTTTCGTCTTCAACTTCAAAATCGCCCTACATTGCTGTTTTACCTTTTTTTGTAAAGGGCGTTCAAACTTTTTTGTATGTTCACTTTGTAAACACTGGGTCGGTACTTCTGCAGCAATGTAGGATGATTTTGAAGTTGGGGAAGAAAACGAGATGGGAGTTTTTTGACATAACCTAACTGTATTGACCTGCACAGACTATGCATCGCAGAGATGAGACAAGACAAGCATTTGAGGTTAAAAAATATATAATTTGTCCATTAGTTTAAAAAATAACCAAGATATTTATTATAAAAGTTAAGACTCAGCCACACCTCCCTAAAACGCCTCGTTCAAAGACGCCCCCACATGTCCACGTCACAGGGTGAATTCATTTGCATAGCACCACCAATATGTATATGGAAAGAAAGAAGGCGTAACTTTTACCGGTGTTGCAGCCGCCATGTTGTAGAAATGCAGTTTGTTTCATTGCGAAACTATGTTTGTATGAAACTAGAAATCAGTGGTTAAGTTATATTATTACAACACTGTTCCGGAACAGTACAACGCAAATATTCGAGTGGGTGATGCGCATTTCACGGAGGACTGTTTCCTGAACCTGGGAGAGCAGCTTACAATGCCAGCTGTTCACAAAGGGTTAAGGCTATAAAGTGCGGCAATTCCAATGTTGCAAGGACAGTCTGCGCTTCTGACTGATGGCCTGTAAGTACGTTTTCATATTTAAAGAATTCACTACTGACTATTCAAACCCGAGTTTTGAGCAGTGTAGAGTAGTGCTTGTTGTTTCTTGTTCTACAAACGCAAATGCAGACATTGTGTTATGTTTACGCAGCTCAACGCAATGCGTAAAAACACAATATGAGTCATTATAATCAGTAGTTATGTCCCCACTGGATGCAACAAATGGCTCGTTTATAATGGGTTTTATTGTTTCTGTCTCATCGTGCCGAGAAACGGCATGGTTGGGGGTGCAACATTTCCGTCACATGCTTGAGGTATTTGGCGAATCACAGTGCATCACAAAGATTGCTGGCCAATCAGAGAACACCTCGGTTTCCATCAACGATGAGTTTTCTAAAAATCTAAGTGTTTCAGAAAGCCGGGGCAAAGAGTACAGTTTGTGGAAAATAATGTTTTTGAATCTCAAGCTGCATAAACACATTGCATTACAACAAATACACAAAATAATGGTCTTTTTAGCAACATCATATGACCCCTTTAAAAGAGTGCTCCTAATCTCAGCTCGTTACACAAGACATCTGGCAACCAGAAATCTTGCTGATTAATAGGGGATCAAATACTTATTTGACTCATTAAAATGCAAATGAATTTATAACTTTTTTAATGCATTTTAAATTGATTTTTTTGGTTGGTATTCTGTCCATTATAAATTAAAATTAAATAAACCTACCATTAAAATTATAGACTGATCATTTCTTTGTCAGTGGGCAAATGTACAAAATCAGCAGGGGATCAAATAATTTTCCTCACTGTATAAAGAACTTGTTTTGACAATTCTGTGCACTAAAATGTCACCCTTGTCACATATTCTCATAGTGTTCTTTAATGTAGTGTCTTTTTGTTGTGGGCGGTTGTGTTGGGGTGTGATTGCAATCTGAAGACGTGCTTTAGTGGACATTAGGGGGTCTTGGTGACTCATTGGATGACTGTACTGTCCATGTAATTCTCTGCCCACTGACATGACCTCTCACAGTGGGGTCCATAAGAAGACTTCTTCATGCATGCAAACCACCCAATTAATTCATTTAAAAAAAGATTAATTAAACATCACAGAGACGTTTTTTAATGTTCTGGTGTTCAGTAATGACTTACCACTGAACTTCTTAGACCTTTTTGAACTAAGTACCTTATTCATGACCCCAAAGTGTCCACTGACCCTTTTTAAATATAAAGATTTTTTTTTTTTTTTTTTTTTGAGATTCATTCAAAACTTAAACTCTGATGAAATCCCTATCTGTTTGGGAAGGTGTGACATCAAATTTATTCACCCTTAGGCCATCCAAGATGTAGATGATTTTGCTGCTTCTTATAGATTTTGAGAAATTAAGCATTACATCACTTGCTCACCAATAAATAATTAAAAAAAAATACTCAGCAAGTAATCAACACCAACTCCAGTCCATTAATAATCATCTCGTGACATGAAAAAGCTGTTTGTAATAAACTAAGATGTTTTTAACGTCCAATGTTTTTAGCTTCAGTGCGTAATATTGCTTTCTCCAGTCAAAATGTAACCTTGTCTGAATCAGGAGAGAAATATGCACAGATAAAGATTGGTGGATTTTGATGTGAGGGGTCAACAGGAGATGGACTTTTTCACTGGAGGAAGCATCATTTTGGATTATGAGCTTGTATTTTGTCCAGAAGTAATGGTTTAAAGTTAAAATGCCTTAATGATGCATTTTTTCCCCTTACAAACACAGTTTTTCACTTCATAAGATATTAATTGATGGACTGCCGTTGTGTGGTTTACTTGTGGATTATTGTGATGTTTTTATCAACTGTTTTGACTCTCATTCTGATGGCACCCATTCACTGCAGAGGTTCCATTGGTGAGTTAAATTTCTCCAAATCTGTTCTGATTAAGGAACACACTCATCTACATCTGAAATGCTCTAATTATCAGTCAGGTGTCAGCAAATTTCCTAAACAAGCAGAAAAATACTTCCAAAAGCTAGTTTGTTGGAAAATAGGTTATTGGTGTTGCATTTTTGGTCACAATTCATGAATTTTTCTTGGTTTTGAACATAGATTGGAAAATACTGCTTTGAAGTTTTTATAGGGTTCGTACAAAGTGCTTGAGGTACTTTAATTTGACTTTTTGAAATTTAAGGCCTGGAAAACCCTTGAAAATAGCAATATTCCTGTAAAGACAATGTATCTATGAACTAAATGTTTAATTTAGTCAATTATCACATATACCTTCACACAAAATTCACACAGTTCAAAAACATAAAACCCTTTTCGCTTATTTCAGTTAATGTCAGAAAACAATCCAGCTAAGCTACTGTAGTAGTTGTACTGAGTACTGACAATGCTGTGTAAACTTGGCTGAAGATGGGAAAAGAGGAACAGATGAACCAAATCAATTGAGTCATTTACACTGAAACCACTCTGATTGATTCAAACTCGTGACCAGATCAAATTAAAAGAGGCATTAATTTTCAAATTTCGACATTGCTTGTAATGATTTTAAAATGAAGCTTTTAGAAATAAACTTCAAATTGTGTATCGCAACTCATTTGATTTATCATTTAGCGAATTGAATGATTCAAATCAAATGATTTACGATACGCGATCGTGAATCGTTTGATTTAGATCAGAACAGGTTTGTGAATCATTTAGCGAATTGAATGATTAAAATCAAATGACTCGCGATATACCTTTTGTAGTTAAAATCTAAATCAAATTCAGATCGTGACTTCAGAGTGTGGATTGCAAATTGTTTCCATTAGATCGGAACTTTTGAGCACGGATTGCTAATCATTTGGTTCAGATCGGAACTTCGGTGCGGGTTCGCAAATCATTTGTTTCAGATCAGGATTTTCTTTTTTTTTTCTTAAACCGTAGAAAACATCAAACTATTAGTGCAGTACAGTTATAAAAAGAAAAAAAAAAAAAGAAAAAAAATCACAAATAAAACTCCATTAAGAAGATTAACAGTGGTTGTACTATAGTAAAAGTGTAGTATACTTTGTAAGACTTTAGTAGTAATACTTCATTTTATTTTTGCCATTTTTATTAGTATATTTTTTATTTATCTATTTCTCCTTTTTTAGAATTTGAAATAGAAGACATTGTTCGATAAGTGAGATCTCTGATTGAAATCAAATAAGTAGTGCTTGAAAAGTCTTTGAAAGTCCAGGAATTTCATTTTACAGTATCTGTACGAACCCTGGTTTTTGCTATACAACGGTAAACAATTTAAGATTTATAGCACTGCCTTACATCATAAAAGTTACAAATTAATAGATTTTTAGTTTAGGTTCTACCATTAAACCACTTTATATATAATAAAATATTATTTATAATAATAAAATAAGTCAAATAGTATTTAATCAACTTTATTGGATGGTAGGATGAAATAGCATAAAACAGAAAATGTTGAAAACGTGATTTCATGTTCAGGAGATTGCAGTGTGTAGGATGATCATCTCTGACCTTTAATAACATCAGCACAATTGTAATATAATATAAAGGCCTCACGTTCCTGTTTGAATGACATGTTCCTCTCCGCTGCCGCCCACAAGCAACCCACACCTGATGCCGATGCCTCATACAACTTACCCCGCTCTATCGTCATTGTTTAAGCATCCCTACGCCGATACATGCTGCCCTTGGTACATTAAGTACTTACACTTCACCGTGAGTCAGAGCACATCTCCTCGTAGCGGTCTGATAGTGACGGGATAGGGGCTGACAGAGAAACCTTCAGCTACCTTTTTCAGCTCCTCCGTGTCCAGCGTGAGTCAGATAGCCCTCCCTTCTCCCTCCTTGTACTGGTCTCCCTCTCATGTTCTAAGGAGGTGTTGAAATGAACACGCTCATTAGACCTACAGAGATGATTCACAACAATGAATCAAGCCGCCGGCCCACCGTTAGCTGGTCAGCCAGACTGTCGCTCTGATCGTGCAGCTGAAGAATGGCAAGCCGCTTGTTCCCTGCTGTTGCTATGGTTTCCAGCTCATTCGTCACAGTTTATTGCGTGTGGCTCTCTGCATGTTAAAGTGAAGGGGAGGGAAGAGTTGCGAGACCCTTATACTAAAGTAGGCCTTGCTAAATACTATCAATGTAGGCTTAACCTTCAACCTTACACTATATTTACTATACATTACGAATTCAGAAGTTAAATGCACCCATGAAAGTGGAGTTTTGTCACTTTTAGTTCATGCTTTTAGCCTTTACAGTTTCTTCTAACAGGTAATAAAATTAATTTTTTTATCAGATGCGTTTAATTGATTAAAAGAGACACTAAAGATATTACTAATGTTGCAAAGTATTTGCTGTTATTTTAAACTTTCAAAGAAACCTGAAGAAAGGTATCGTGGTTTTATAAAAATACTAAGCAGAAATGTCTTTGACATTGATAATAAGAAAGGTTTTTTGAGCAAGTCAGCATATTAGAATGATTTATAAAGGATCATGACACTGAAGACTAGAGAGTAATGGCTGCTGAAAATTCAGCCTTGCCATTACAGGAATAAATAGATTTTTAATACATATTACAATTGAAAACGTCTAGGTTTCGTAGGTAACCCTCGTTCCCTGAAGGAGGGAACGGAGACGTTACATTGGGAACTCGCCTGAGAGACCAATCATCTCTGAGCCTTATTCAAAAGGCCAATGAACATTGGTGAGTGGTATTTGCATGCCAAGCCACTCCCCCGTACATAGGGGTATATAAGATGGCGGCACGCACCACTCATTCAGGTTTTCGCTGAGGAGCCGGCGTCAGCACGACGCCAGGGTTGTGGCAGGGGAATGTAACGTCATTGGGAAAATGTGACGTTCCCCTTCAGTCGTTTCACTACGACGTTACATTGGGAACACAGTCAGGGACTACTCTGCATCTAGGCCTGACTGCAGAGCATGGAGGACCCAGGGTTCGTCGGAGGGAACATTCTGGGAGATAGCGCACGGATCCCTCTTCTAGGGAATGGCGCAGCAAGCCGACACCAGCCGTTCTCCCGCTCACCTGAAGTCTTATGTTAAGACACGGGAGGATACGGCCTCTACGCGAGGGTTGTGGAACCTAGTGAAGGTATTAGGTGTCGCCCAGCCCGCAGCTCTACAGTTATCTGCTAGTGAGGCGCCATAAGCCAACACATAGGATGAGGCAACATTCCGTGGAGTGGGCATCGAACACCTAAGGGGCATGGCTCTCCCTAGGTAAGACAGGGAGATGGCATCTACCACCCAATGGGCCAACCTCTGTTTGGAGACAGCATTCCCTTTCTGCTGACCTCCGAAGCAGACAAGAGCTGCTCGGTGTGTCTGAAGTGCCGAGTGCGGTCTACGTATATACTGTACACAAAGCACGGACTGGACACAGCAGTGCAGAAGCTGGGTCTCCCTCCTCCAGGGGCAGAGCTTGTAGGTTCACCACCTGAGAGATCCCAAGAGGGTCTGGGAGGATTAATTCTTCTCGCACCTCTAAGGAACCTCACGACCAGTTGGTGCTTACCAAGGGATGTTCCATCCACTGCATCGTGATACGCTGCGATGGCAGCAACGTACACTTTGAGAGTCGAGGGGACAGACTGCGCTCCAACTTCTCTTGCAGAAAGGAAAGCACTACTGCAATTGGACATCTCTGTGGTTCCTCTCCTCGAGAGGAGCATCAGTCAACGAATAGACCCCACCTCAGTGCATAAGCCTGCCTAGTAGAGGGAGCTCTGGACTGAGTGATAGTTTCTATCACGGCCTGTGGAAGGCCGGAGAGGTCTGACATGTCCCGTCCTGGAGCCAGACATGCAGGTTCCATAGGTCGGGGCGTGGGTGCCAAATTGTGCCCAACCCCTGAGAAAGAAGGTCCTTCCTCAAGGGGATCTTCCAGGGAGGGGCTGGCATGAGGGAAATGAGTTCTGGGAACCAGGTCCGGGTGGGCCAGTGTGGCGCAGCCAGCAGAACCTGCTCCTCATCCTCCCTGAACTTGCACAGGGTCTGTGCAAGGAGGCTCACTGGGGAAAAGGCGTACTTAGGCCCCGGAGGCCAGCTGTGTGCCAGTGCGTCCCTGCCGAGAAGAACCTCGCTGAGGGGGTAAAATAAATGTGTGTCCGAGTGGACAGTAATGAATAGAGCGTCTCTGTACCTGGGCGGACGCCTGGCGAACTGAATCGCATAGCCGAGCCGTACCGTCCTATCAACCACTGCGAGGGTCTGGGAAGCTGAAGCCAGGCTCCCAGCCGGATCGCCAGGGGTATCAAGGGAGCGTTGACCGACGTGACCGCGGTAGGGCAGCCTGGGGGGGGAAGGGAAGGGGACTGATCCCAGAAGGATGAACGTCCGGGAGAAAAGTCTGACTGCCATAAGCAGGGCTTACCTTCTTCCCTGGTTCCCACGCTGGCGATATCAGGCTCCGACTCCGGTTCCAAGGAGTGGAAGTGCTGCTCAAGAAGGGAACTAAGGGCTGAGGCCCCAGAGGTGAGGAAATTAGCTCTTTTTGTTCTGAAACTGTGGGAGCCCTCCCCAGGAACCAGTCTTCCAGCCTAGAGGGATCGGCTGGATGTGCAACCAGATGAGGCTGCTCGCTGGTTTGCAGAGGCTTCTTGAACCAGCCCACAGGATCCCGCTAGCGGCCGCCAAAATGCTCTTTTATAAATGCTCTTTTAGATCGGCAGCACGCCAGCGGGGGAGAGAGTGAGTGAACTCTCAGGAACAGTTTGTTCTTCAATGTCGGCTCGAGCATGAAGGCTCCGAAGCAAAAATCTGAATGAGTGGCGCGTGTCGCCATCTTATATACCAGTATGTATGGGGGAGTGGCTTGGCATGCAAATACCACTTGCCACTGTTCATTGGCCTTTTGAATAAGGCTCAGAGATGATTGGTCTCTCAGGCGAGTTCCCAATGTAACGTCGTAGTGAAACGACTGAAGGGGAACTGTGGACGTCTGTTTTCTTCACAGGATTAAAAAGGTAGCTAACTTTTTATGTCACAATTCTGTCTTTGTTTCTTGCAGTTCTGACTTTTTTCCCAGAATTGCAAAAAAAAAAAATAATAATAAAAAAGTAAATAGAATTTATACTTTTTATTGTTTATTTATTCATTTATTTTTTATTTTTTTATTTTTTTATTATTGTCTTGCAGAAACAGGCTTTCTTCTATAAAATGTCAGAATTCTTAGTTATAAGGATGACAGCATAATTTACTTTTTTCTCATTTTCATCTGACATTTCAGACTTAACTGGAAGTTTTTATATATAAAAAGTCAAACTTATGACATAAACTCTTAATTAAAAAGAATTGTGAGGGGTAAATGTAAAAATTTGGGAGATTTTTACTGTTCAAATTCAAGCATTCAAGAGTCTTAGTGAGAATAAAAGACAAACTTTGGTAGAAGTTAAAGTCACCGTTTAGAATATTACTTGAGTAAAAGTCTTAAAGTATGTGATATAAATAAATTGTACTTAAGTATGAAAAGTATTTCTTTTTTTATTAAACACACTTAAGTATTGAAAGTAAAAGTACAAGTAAATGCAAAATGGAAAAAGAGCAAATAAATACGTAAAAAAATGTTTATACACAGTTTAAGTAGCAAGATTTTGATAAGTTTTAACTCTTTCTTATATTTTGTATCTTTGGGTAAAAATAAGAAGAACTGCTTAGTGTCTTTTATTCCAATGTAAGAAAACATTTCTGGCATTTAGATGCAATTACACAGTATAATGTATCTCAGGACATTAATGCATTTAAGCTGCCGTTACAAATCCATAAATAATGTTTTGTTTTAAACATGAAACGTTAAATACTGATATTTAAAATGATTTAAAATATAAAAAAAAGTCGAAGTGTGAAATTAAAATCGCCAGTAGGTGGCAGCAAGTGACTGTTAATGAGTGAGTCATTGAGATTAACCAATTCTTTAAAATGGCTGATTCATTTAGGAACAAAGCTTTTGACCAACGTAATTGTAATCTGTGACAGTAATGAGTAAATCACTGAATCATTTATTCAACCAATTTGTTCACAAAGCAAACACCATTCACAATAAGTAAACACCATCCATTGCCCACAGATGTAAAACAGTGCTGTGATCTTGTTTGGAACTATTTTTGCAAATTTGAGCAAAAACAGGCACATTTTTTAATGAACTTTATTAAAACTATATTTAACTTGTATAAAATGATTAATACATTTGTTATCATGCTGATATCTGGATTAAAAATGGCACTCTTTGTGATATAGATCTTGAATTATGTGATCATTCTAAATGCATTTTAATAGACATTTAATCTAATTTACTAGACTTTATCACATAATGTATGCGTGTTTTCGCGATATACTCGATAATGTCAAATCGCACTTCATTAAAATAACAATTACACTATTATCACAGACAATATATATCACACACCCCTAGGTGGACATTTGTAAATCATCAAACATCACTGTCTATTGTCATGACTTTTATCAAAGAAATTTAAAAAGCCATATGTAACAACAATCTTGATGTTTTCCACCATTTTATCATTGTCAATTACACAGCTCAGTTGTTTAGATTAGTAAATCTAAGTTTACATGTGTTATTTAATCTCAGTTCTCACTTAACTGTTAAATATGGCAGGTAGGTGTCTCACTTTTAAATTGACATCTAAATATATAATCACAGCATGTTACTGAGAACTCTCTCTCCTCCTACAGTATTTAGGAACTGTTCTTCCCACGATTATACACCAGAATACCGCACTAAATATAACAACATACAACATCACACTCAAATCTCAGCACACTAACGGTTAGTATATTTAGATACTGTTTATCTCAGTTCTATGAATACCAAAGCAAGATTACCTGCCAGATAATGATGTAGATCATTACATCAATAGTTCCAGTTTGGCTTTGTTAAAGGGGTCATCAGATGCAAAACTCACTTTTACATGTTTGAACATTAATGTGTGTTGGCAATTTGTGTACACAACCACCCTACAATAATAAAAATCCACCCAGTGGTAATTTTTTAATCTTTAAAAGTAATAACCCCTTTTTTAAAATCAGGTTATTCTCAGCTTCTTGTCGTTGTGACGACACACTGACAGAGGCTGCTCCCACGATAGTTGATTGACATGAGCGCCTTACCTTAGACCCGCCCTCACCGAGCTGAAACAGTCTGACTCCAATTGCCGTTGTGTCGACTCAGGTGCAGGGGAAGACAAGAATGTCTCAGATTGTTGTTGGATGTAATAATAAACATAGCAGTAGTCATTTCTTTCGTTTTTAAAAGCAAAGTGCCGATTCCGATCTACATACGCATCTATGTTCATGCAAATTGTTCCTGATGCAGCTTCACCCTCAACAGAATTGAGTATAAGGTTTTTTTTATGCATCTTTTCAAACTTTGGTGTATAAATACCTTACTTAATTAACCATTATGTTTTTATTACCTTAGAATTGGCAGTTTATATCTACATACATCGCAGGTCCCCTCACATGGAAGTCGCCATTATGCTTCTACTAGGGATGGGAAGATTCCCTGATTCGCTCGGTGCATCGGCTTAAAAAGTTAACGATGCGATTTTAAAAAGTGTGCATCGGATACAAATTGGCATTTGTATCGCGATGCATGGTTTCTAACATAATTATTAGTAGAATACATAATACTTTCATTATTTAGAAAGTGGAAAATATTGTTAGATTGTTTTCTCCCCTCTTAACTGTTTCTCAAGCATGTCTCTCTTCACAGCTGCGTGAATAAGACGTAGCCTATCACAGCACTACAGAGACTGGGGCGTGTCCAGAAAGTCACATAGAGCAGGGATTCTCAACCGGTGGCCCGCGAGATGGCTTAAAATTAATTAAAATTTTATCCTAAAATGGTCAAAGCACAGCCTCTCTCATGTTCTGTGATTGATTGCTTTGGACTCGGCGCAGCAAGCCTCATTGCGCTGTTAAATACAGACTGAACGGCGGCTCAAAACTTCCACCGCTGCACGCAAACGTCATCAAAGACCTGTAAGAGATGGATTTTTTCGTCCCGCGCCTGCAGAAATGTATGTTATTTTGTCCCACTCCCGCCAGCAAAAGGCCACATAAAAGTAACCTATACCCCCGCGGAAAAATGGGTCTCTACTACATCTCTTGGCTGCATGAAACAAACCCTCACACTAATGTGAAGGTAAAGACGATCATAGTAATAGTAACTTGCGCGTAATGTATGACACTCTTGCATATCGGAGTCTAGGCATGCATTAGTCCGCTGTTGATTCACGAACTAGTCATGCTTTCGGAGATCTGATCCATAGTATTTTTGTGTGAAATTTCAAAATATTCGCATAGTTGTCAAAATGAATGTCCTGTGAGTGTTTTATAATGGATGCTCACCCATAGAGGGGGATCTTGTAAGGGTCAGTGGTGTTTATGCACATATGAGCACCAGCATCAACAGATTAAGGCCCCGATCACACCGAACGTTTTTGCAGTTGAAGGCGCCTCTTTTGAATGGTTTTCTGTTGGCAGTGAGCATTCTGCGCGCTGCTTATGCGCCTCGGGCGCCTCACGTTTTCGCCGCCTGCTGCGCCCTTCGTTTTTTTGCAGGAGCACTCCGAGCGCCTGAAGTTGAAAAAAAATTAACTCTGAGCGGAAAAACGTCATTTGCGTTCTTTTTCCATTGTCCAATCGAATGAATGGATCGCCTTCTGTTGTGGTAACGAAAGTTTATCGTTGCTTAAAAAGTCCGGAGACTGCAAGAAATGGAGGTGAAACCTTTGGTGTCTGTTGTGGGTAACCCGGAGCTGTATTATTTAGGGTTTCTGCTAATATGACAGTTTACTTAACAGCAAAAAACTAAGATTTTAGAGCGCTCGCGCTATGATCCTTTGATTTGACTGACAGGACAGCTGTTTTGGTCGTTGCTTATCAACATAAGAAACTGCAGCACACTGCTCTTTTATTAAAAGTCACCAAAAAGGCAGTGCTGTGCGCCTCGCGTTTTTAGAACTAAAAGACGCGTTCGGTGTGATTGGGCCTTAGAATGTATTTGCTGTATTTTTCATTTGTATGTTTATTTTATAGTGGATACAAAGAGTAGATATTCAGTCAGTCCAGTTCGAATGGACAGGTTTAGTGAGTGGTATTTTGGCATCTCTCTGTTGTTCTGTTTGGCAGGTTAACTTACTTAAGAAAAAGTACTCTGAAGTTGTTTAGAATGTTGAATTAAAGAATTCACGAGCTTTAAATCTGTATATATATATTTTTAGATTAGATTAGATTCAACTTTATTGTCATTACACATGTACAAGTACAAGGCAACGAAATGCAGTTTAGGTCTAACCAGGAGTGCAATAAGCAGCAAGTGCAGGATATAGGTATAATTTATAAGTTATAAGTGCACTAATGGGAGATATGTACAGGGAGAAACTATGGAAATTATTTACAGATGAAAGTATTGTGGACATAATTTACAGGCGCTATTAACAAGTAGAATGTACAAATAGAGGAGCATAGTATGCAGGTTGTTGTTAACTATAATCAGGTATTGCAGATTGATACGAACATAATATACAGGTAGCTGATTACTAAAGCAGGTATTACCAATTAATACTTTACAAATGTATAGATACATATCAAAAATTTACAAAATGTATATGTGCAATGGAAATGTGCATTTACAAATGGATATGTACAGTGTAGTGCAACAGATTAAGTAGTGCAATGGTAATAGGGAGACTGTAGGGGGGTGTGTGTTGGGGGGGCAAAGGTGTCAGTGGGGGGCAGAGTTCAATAAGGAGACAGCTCTGGGAAAGAAGCTGTTCCTCAGTCTGCTTGTTCTAGTCTTTGGGCATCTGAAGCGCCTGCCGGAAGGCAGGAGAGAAAACAGTTTGTGGGCGGGGTGAGAGGAATCTTTAAGAATACTGCGTGCTCGATGCAAACAGTGTTTCTTCTGAATGTCCTCAGTGGATGGGAGTGGAGTCCCTATGATGCATTGGGCAGTTTTCACCACCCGCTGCAGTGCCTTACGCTCCACAACAGAGCAGCTTCCGTACCAGACTGTGACACAGTTCGTAAAGATGCTTTCTATCGTGCAGCGATAGAAGTTTACCAGGATAGCTGAGGACAGCTGGTTCTTCTTAAGTGTTCTCAAGAAGAAGAGGCGCTGGTGAGCCTTCTTGGCCAGGCTGGAGGTGTTGGTAGTCCAGGATAGGTCCTCTGAAATGTGGGTCCCCAGGAACTTAAAGGATGAAACAGACTCAACAGTCATCCCATTGATGTGGATGGGATCATGTGAGCCTCTTCTTCCCTTCCTGAAGTCCACAATAAGCTCCTTAGTCTTGGTGGTGTTAAGGAGCAGATTATTGTCTGTGCACCACGTGGCCAGATGCTGGATCTCCTTCCTGTAGGCAGTCTCATCGTTGTTGCTGATGAGACCGATCACTGTAGTGTCGTCTGCAAACTTGATGGTGTTAGATCCATACACAGGCCTGCAGTCGTGGGTGAAGAGGGAGTAGAGAAAGGGGCTCAGCACGCAGCCCTGTGGTACACCAGTGTTCAGTGTGACGGTAGTGGAACAGATGTGACCTGATCTAACATGCTGAGGTCTGTCAGTCAGAAAATCCATAACCCAGTTGCAAAGTGAGGTGTTAACGTCCAGGTCTCTAAGTTTAGTGATTAACTTAGATGGTCTGACAGTGTTGAATGCTGAGCTGAAATCAACAAACAGCATTCGTGCATAAGTGTTTGTATTGTCCAGGTGTGTGAGTACAGAGTGCAGCGCTATGGAGACTGCATCATCTGTGCTCCTATTGCCACGGTAGGCAAACTGGTGTGGGTCCAGTGTGGATTGGAGGGAGCCCTTGAGGTGTGAGAGGACCAGCCGCTCGAAGCACTTCATAATGATGGGTGTGAGTGCTACAGGGCGGTAGTCGTTCAGGCATGCTCCTCCGAGCCGCCAGGGGGATTGGTCTCGAGGTGCCCACAAAAAAAAAAAAAAAGTGATGCGCCTCCAGCTGGTCCCTCTAGGCTAGATGACTGGTTCCTGGGGAGGGCTCCCACGGCACCGCCGCGCCCTCCTCCGGTCCCTTTCTTCCCGGAGGTGCACGAGGAGCTGGTTAAAAACATGGTGGGCCCTTCTTTTAAAAAAAAAAAAAGAGGGGAAAGAAAGGCTCCTGCGCTTCGGCTCCTTTCCCTTACCATCCTCGATGGCAGGGCAGCCAGCTGATGTGTGACGTTTCCCCAGGTTGAGTGCGCCGTGGCGGTGCACTTATGCCTGCGCGGCGTCGCCACCTGGTGGCATCGCCGCATCCCCCGTCCGGCGCGTGTGAATACCACGCCGCTGGACAGGCCGCCCTGCACACCATGGCTGCACTTCAAGTGTATCAAGCCGGGGCGCTAAAACAACTGCACGAGGATGGTTCTGACCAAGAGGTAATGCAGGAACCCCCTCCTGGCAATGAAGGTCGCGGCGCGGTCCCTTGGTCAGGTGATGTCCACAGTTGTGGTCCAGGAGCGATACTTATGGCTGACTCTGGCTTTCTCACGCTTTCTCGACGCTCCTATCTCCCAGAGTGGCCTATTCGGCGATACTGCCGAGAGCTGTACCCAGCACTTCTTGGCAGTTCAGAAGCAGACGCGATCTTCCCCCGCCGCGAAGCTGTCATCCCGCTGTCGGGGCCTAACTTCCGCTTGCTCGTCGCCGAGGGCGCCCCCTGCGGCCTCTAAAACACTTATAGCTCCGTCACCCGCTGAGGCCCACGATGCCAGACTAGCGGCCTGATGTCGAGCTGGCCGCGGGAGAGCAGCGCGGCCCCCCGGCCCTGAGTTCCCTTCCTGAGCAGCACTTACACTTCTCAGAACCGGACTCGGAGCCTCTTATTGCAGCGCGGGAACCAGGGAAGGAGGTAAGCACTGCTTAATGCAGTTAGACTCTTCTCCAGGATGTTCATCCTTCTGGGTTCAGTCTCCTTCCCTGTCTCCCCCTAGGCTGCCCCACCACGGTCACGTCGGTCAACGTTCCCTTGATACCACTACGGTGGTTGATACGGACGGTACGGCCCGGCTTTGCGTTTCAGCTCACCAGGCGTCCGCCCAGGCTCAGAGGTACCCTTTACATTTTTGTTCATTCAGGCATGCGTGCCTCTGTCCTGCCTGCGGAGGTCGCGATCCTACTGGCGATGGATGCGATCCAGCCTGTCCCTTCAGCCGGGATGAGGTCAGGGTCTTACATTCCCTACTTCAACGTGCCCAGAAACAGTGGTGGGTTAACACCCATCCTGGATGGAGCTCTGTCCCGGTCCCTTCTCAGGCTGTCGGCACAGACGCTTACGACGAAGTGCATACAAGTATGTTTCTGTCTCCAGGGCTGGGTTGCAGCCATCCGCCTGAAGGGCACCCACTGCCGCGTCTCGATTTTTCCCCGGCACACACCCCTTCTGCGGTCTGTCCCCGGGGGTCGAGCGCTTCAGTGCGAGGTGCTTCCATTTGGCCAGTCCCCTCCTCCCCGCCTTCTTTAGGCCATGGGAGCTCCCCTGTCCCCTCTTCGGCAGACAGGGATTAGCGTCTCCAACCGTCTCATCGACTGGTGCTTTCCAGCCCACTCGTGAGTTCCGTTGTGCGAATCCGGGGACCTGGTGCTTCGGCACCCCTGCCATTTGGTCCTTCAGGCCAACCGAGGGAAGAGCAAACTCCAGAGGATCTCTCTCCTCGGTCGGGAGCCCGACTCGGTCCACAAGACGGCCCGCATTACTACCAAGAGTGCGCAGTCAGTGCTGTAGTGCCTGAGTTTAATCAGGCACAACACAGCGGTCCCTCTCAAAACACAGAGGCTCCTGGGGCACATGTCAGCTCTAGCCGCACTGCCGCTAAGCTTGTTTCATGTGAGACCGCTTCAGCACGATCGAGTCCCATGATGGGCATGGCATCTCTGCACACTCCGGACTGGCGTTTTGCCGCAGTATTGCCGACTAGTCAGCCCGTGGCCTACCAAGGGTTGAGATGCCGTGTGCGACGAACGCTTACAGCTTGTCCACCATCTGCTCCCACGGAGTCTAACGTGGCAGATTTTGCTACTTGCCATTTCACATGAGGCCAGGGAAACTCAACCGCCTACAGCCTATCTGTTCCCACGGCAGTCCATCCACCCTGCAGAATGGCGACTCCACCCCGTGACGTTGCAGCTAGCTCAGAGCTATATCGGCAAGGCCCAGCCACATCCGCTCGCCCTTCCCGATTCCTCCCATTGCCAGTCGCATCTTCTCAAAGCGGCACTGACACGCAGCTGACCTCCGGGGCTCAAGTACGCCTTTCCCCCAGCGAGCCTCCTTGCACAGACACTGTGCAAGTTCAGGGAGGACAAGGAGTAAGTCTTGTTGGTTGCGCCATGAGAGTGGCCCACCCGGACTTAGGTCTCAGTAGCCGTTTCCCTCGCGACAGCCCCTCCCTGCATGGGCACGGGTTGGCACCCGCAGACCTCTCCGGCCTTCCACAGGCCGTGATAGAAACTATCACTCAGTCCTGAGCTCCCTCTACCAGGCAGGCTTACGCACTGAGATGGGGTCTGTTTGCTGACTGGTGTTCCTCTCGCTGAGAGGACCCACAGAGATGCACGATTGCAGTAGTGCTTTCCTTTCTGCAGGAGAAGTTTGAGCGCAGGCTGTCCCCTTCGACTCTTAAAGTGTATGTTGCTGCTATCGCAGCATATCACGATGCAGTAGATGGAACAACCCTAGGTAAGCACCCACTGGTAGTGAGGTTCCTCAGAGGTGCCAGGAGGATGAATCCTCCCAGACCGCACCTCATACCCTTTTGGGACCTCTCCGTCGCCCTTCAGGGCCTGCGGGACGCCCCATTCGAGCCACTCGCCTCAGTCGAGCTAAAATTTCTGTCACTTAAGACAGCGCTCCTGACTGCCCTGGCTTCCATCAAGATGGTAGGGGACCTACAAGCTTTCTCTGTCAGCGAAGCGTGCCTAGAGTTCGGGCCCGGCGATTCTCACGTTATCCTGAGACCCCGGCCCGGCTATGTGCCCAAGGTTCCCACCACGCCTTTCCGCTATCAGGTGGTGAACCTGCAAGCTCTGCCCCTGGAGGAGGCAGACCCAGCTTCTGCGAAGTTGTGTCCAGTCCGTGCTTTACGCATATATGTAGACCGCACTCGGCACTTCAGACGCACCGAGCAGCTCTTTATCTGCTTCGGAGGTCAGCAGAAAGGGAATGCTGTCTCCAAACAGAGGTTGGCTCATTGGGTGGTAGATGCCATCTCCCTGTCATACTTATACCAGGGACAGCCATGCCCCTTAGGTGTTCGCGCTGACGCCGGCTTGACTCGGCTCTTCAGCAAAAACTAGACGTTTTTTTCCACTACTATTGAGAATTTTTAAATCAAAGACTTTTTATTAAGACCCAAAAGAATCATATGAACTTGTGGAAAATGGGCATCCGATGACCCTTTGTAGCTAGGAATCAGGAAAAAAAAGGAAAAAAATAAATAAAAGGTCAAGATTGGTCCCATGATTTTTTTAATGTTCATTTTAGAAAAGAAAATTGTGTTTTGTGGTTCAGATTATAAACTTTTTTTATCATGGTTTTGTATTTCTTACGTTATGTGGACCTTCATTTTAAAACAAGTGACCCTGGACCACAAAACCAGTCATAAGGGTCCATTTTTTTTAAATTGAGATATACATTTTCTGAAAGCTGAATAAACAAGCTTTGCATTTGTATGATTTGTTAGGATAGGACAGTATTTGGCTGAGATACAGCTATCTGGAATCTGAGAGTGCAAAAAAATCAAAATATTGAAAAAAATCGCTTTTAAAGTTGTCCAAATGAACTTCTTAGCAATGCATATTACTAATCAAAAATTAGGTTTTGATATATTTACAGTAAAAAAATAACAAAACTTTTTGATGAAACATGATCTTTACTTAATATCCCAATGATTTTTGTCATAAAAGAAAAATCGATCATTTTGACCAATACAATGTATTGTTGCCTATTGCTACAAATAAACCTGTGCTATTTATGACTTGTTTTGTGGTCCAGGGTCACATATACTTAAAGTAGAAAAAGTCTGATACAGTGCACTAACAGATACACTGATACAGTATATAGCATTCACACATTTTTTTTCACTATTTGTGAATGAAGCTACAAAAACAGAAGAGAGCACATGACTATAGTACACTGATGGAAGAGTCCCATGAGGAGAACCATATGATGTGAAAAACAATCCAAGAGCTTTTATTCTTAGTCCCTCTCAGTAACATGGGGTTCAATGCTGCATGTAAGACATGGCCGTCTCAGGGGAAAGGCCCTTATGCTCTTTTCCAGGGGGACTGGATCGCTTAGCAACTTTTGTTGGCTACGCATCTCCTGGTTGGGCTGTGACTCAAGGGTGTAAGACCACTCCACAGGAGAGGACCCCTGACAAGAGATAGCATTTACATCACTGTGTGTATAGCTGGTGGAATCATTATAAGCTTGATTGTTGTTTTGGAGTCTTAATTTGTATTCAGAGCTGGATTATATTGGATTTCTTGACAGATAGAGCATTGCAAACTGATGCTATCAGCTCTCCCTTACAGTTAAAAATAAGGCAAACTGCAGATAAGGAGTGAACTAAAAATATTTATGGTAATAAATGAAACCTGTGTGCAGAAGTTGGCATTTTAAATCATAATAGCATGTTATTGTGATCTTTGAGATCTGAGAGTGAATAAACTTTATCTGTAATAAAGGAAAGCTTTAATCATCATCTTATTCAGCTATATTGTATCACACCTCTCATAATAGCAGATGAAAATGCACTGACTGGCGTCAGAGAATATTTGTACCCTGCTGTTAAATATACAGGCAGAAGGCAATTTAAATTCAACGTGATTTAACACTAACTTCATTATCACTGACTGTTTTCAATGGCTTTTATAGAAACAGTAACCTATGATGTAATTTCAGTTTGGGCATTTGGGCACGTCACCCTCAATACTCACAATCCAAATACATCTTTGCAAATTTCAGTCTTCTGAACAGAAATAGGAGGCTTCAGGGTTAATTATGAATGTAAGAAAAAAAAGTTTCAACTTAAATTACATTAAACTGAATTTTGTATAACTTATTTAAAAAAAGTTGAAAATTGCTAAACTTATTTTGATGAGTTAATTTATTGAGCATACCATTTGCTAGTGTATAAATGTATTAATTTTGAAAGTGTGTATATATAGGTCCTTTTCAAAAAATTAGCACATTGTGATAAAGTTCATTATTTTCTGTAATGTACTGATAAACATTAGACTTTCATATATTTTAGATTCATTACACACAACTGAAGTAGTTCAAGCCTTTTATTGTTTTAATATTGATGATTTTGGCATACAGCTCATGAAAACCCAAAATTCCTATCTCAAAAAATTAGCATATCATGAAAAGGTTCTCTAAACGAGCTATTAACCTAATCATCTGAATCAACTAATTAACTGTAAACACCTGCAAAAGATTCCTGAGGCTTTTAAAAACTCCCAGCCTGGTTCATTACTCAAAACCGCAATCATGGGTAAGACTGCCGACCTGACTGCTGTCCAGAAGGCCATCATTGACACCCTCAAGCAAGAGGGTAAGACACAGAAAGAAATTTCTGAACGAATAGGCTGTTCCCAGAGTGCTGTATCAAGGCACCTCAGTGGGAAGTCTGTGGGAAGGAAAAAGTGTGGCAGAAAACGCTGCACAACGAGAAGAGGTGACCAGACCCTGAGGAAGAATAATGAACTTTATCACAATATGTATATATATATATATATATATATATATATATATATATATATATATACAGTCATGGACAAAATTATTGGCACCCTTGGTAAATATGGGCAAAAAAGGCTGTAAAAATAAATCAGCGTTGTTTCTCCTGTTGATCTTTAGTCAAAAAAATCTGCAAAATTCAAACATTTCATTAAAAATAAACAATTTTAAGTAGGGGGAATATAATATTATGAAATAAATGGTTTTCTCTAATACACCCTGGCCATAATTATTGGCACCCTTGTATTCAAAACGTTCTGCAACTTCCATTTGCATGAAAAACAGCTCCGATCTTTCCCCCTTCATGCCTGATGAGGTTTGAGAATATATGGCAAGTGATTTTAGACTATTCCTCCATACAGAATTTCTCCAGATCCTTCAAATGTTGGTGCTCACTCTTCTTCAGTTTATCCCACTCATTTTCCATAGGATTCAGGTCAGGGAATTGGGATGGTTATGGCAGAATCTTGATTTTGTGTTCAGTGACCAGTTTTTGTGTTGATTTTGATGTTTGTTTTGAATCAATGTGGTGATGGAAGATCTAACCATGACCCATTATAATATTTCTAACTGATCAAGTCAGTTTTACCTTTTTTTTATCTGTTGGTATTTGATATAAAACATGATGGCATGTATCTGAACAAGATGTCTAGGACCTTTGGTGTAAAAGTAGGTGCACAAAAAAGAACATCTGGTGATATATTTAAATGTGGACATGGGGCACTTTTTTTATCCCTGTGTGTACCAAACCTTTAATGTGTTCTAGCTCCAAAAAAAAAATTTCTCATTTCATATGGCAATAAAAGCCAGTCCTGGCTGAAGTTCCAGTATGGTAAATTAATATGGTGCAGTTTGTTTTAGCATGAGAGCAGATGATTTGTTTCTTGAACAGTGTCTGAAATTACTTGTTGTGATGGAGGTGCAGTTTTCCTTTATTTTTTTATATTTTTTTCTGACACTAAAATTCAACTGATTTCTGCAATTTTCCATCTGTGATCTTTGAAGAGTATTTGGCCACTTAAATTGTTCTCTTTGCTGCACATTAAGACAATATTGACACACATGTTTCAAGCAGATTTTTAACTCTCCAGTCCATTAAAACTTCTTAATTCTTTCCCTGATGTTGGAAATGAGAATATTGAATGTTTTAAGTATTTTCTTAAAGCCACTTTGTATGCGTTAAAGATCAACAATCATTTGCTGTACATCAGAAGTATATTCTTTGGTTTTACCCATTGTGATGAATGATTATGTTGGTTTGGGCCTTGGGTTACTAATATTTATTCATCTGTGCACCAAGACGTCATGACTGGACAACATCATGTTTCCAGTCACCTTGGTGTGCTAAGAAGTTGGAAATTTCAATGGAAATATATTTAGGAGATAATTTACTCATAAGAATTTCTAAGGGTGCCAATAATTGTGGCCAGGGTGTATTAGAGAAAAACATTTTTTCATAAAGTTATATTCCACCTCACTTTAAATTGTTTAACTTTAATGAAATGTTTGAATTTTGCAGAATTTTTGACTAAAAGAGCTAAAGGAGAAACAATGCAGATTTATTTTTACAGCCTTCTTTGCCCATATTTACCAAGGGTGCCAACAATTTTGTCCATGACTGTATATATATATTAGGGGTGGGCATAGATTAATTTTTTTAATCTAGATTAAATCTTGGAATTAATCTAGATTAATCTAGATTAAAATGGCTAATTTGAATTCTGCTGAAGGCATTCAGAATATGTGTGCTACCCAAATAATGACTAAAAAAAAGTCTTCGAGAACGGGCCAGGTGGCGCATTAGATCAGGCGCTCATCTCCTGTTTCCAAAATGCATCACAAACTGCTTGACAATTGCATTTACAACATAATTACCTATACAAACTTGTGAAACCAAGTAATTCTGCGCAAAAGGCAGCTCGACGTGCGCGTTGCCGTTAAATACACAGACGCGCACGGGCATGGATTTCTGCGTGCATAGTCTTCCATTAAACTGCGTTGCTTTTAGAAGCATCAATTCAGTTGTTGCATATAGTTTAATGTCTTTATTTCGGGATTATCAAAGTAAATTATAACTCAAACTTGAGATTTTACTGGGGCACAGCAGATTTTCACTGGGGCACGTGCCCCTGTAAAAAGGGTCTAGCAATGCACCTGCCCTGAAGCGGCTTCATAGCTGCATCCATGTTTGCACGTCTCATTTGATGTGGTAATTTCACAGAAGTTGAAGACTCGTTCTCACCCCCTACAGTGCAATTCGACTAGGTATACGTCATCCGCGCTAAAATATCAAGGTGAAAGTCATCATATTTTGCGTAGTTTAGACCCAGCTCCCAACCCAACTTTGAGAATAGATTAACGGCGATATTTTTTTTATCGCCCGATAAGAGTCTCACGTTAACGCAGCACGTTAACGCTGATAACGGCCCACCACTAATATATATATATATATATATATATATATATATATATATATATATATATGCAGGGGAGAGTGAGGTGAGTTGTGCCAGTTTTTACTCAAAGTGACTTTGTAGTAAAGCCATGACAGTAATCCTTCCAACTTAAGTATGTACATATATTTCAGGATGTGGTGCATCTCCGGGAACAATAACTTTGGATTTGAAATAAACTGATTTAGAATTATAGCTTTCAGAAAAAAAGTGGTCTCGTGCCTTTGGGGAGAATATATTGGGGTAAATTGTGCCAGTGATTATTAAAGTAAAAAAGAACATTTTAATGTCATGAACTGTAATGCAATATAAAATCAAGACTAATTCAATACAAAATTACTTATTTAGGGCTTATTTAGATATCTTTACCCTATTAAACTATTGGCATGTCATATTTTTTACTTTTTCAGAAAAAAAAACTCAAATACACAATATATGATATTTGTGAATCATTAGAACGCTTCCTCTCAATAAAATGCTGTGCCAATTATGTAACATATAAGAATAAAGTAACTATTTTCTGAACATTTCTGAGCATCCCATTGTGACTTGGGCCACTTAAAAAACGTAATAAAACTTCTCTTTAATAACAGTGCAAACTCAAAAAAATAGTATTAGCTAAATTAAACAAACAGCAGGTAAATCAAACACTGATGAGGCACGCTCATCTCCTCACACAGATTATCCCCTGTGGGTATGTGGGTCTAAATCAGGGATGCCCAACCCTTTTCTTGGAGATCTACCATCCTACAAAGTTCAGCTCCTACCCTAATCAAATACCCCTGAACCAGCTAATTCATCTCTTAGGTAGCATGTGATGATTACAGACAGCTGTGTTGGAGCGGGACTGGAACTAAAGTCTGCAGGTAGCTAGATCTCCAGGAACAGGGTTGGGCAGCCCTGGGGGGTGTCCCATAAAACAAGTTTACCAAACAAGTCAGGCTTATTTCAGTTAGTCTGACTTATTTTGAGCCAAATCAAGTGACAATAAGTCAGACTAAATAAAATAAGCCTGGCTTATTTGGTAAATTTGTTTTATGGAACACCCCTCTGGTCTAGATCCGGACTACTACTTAACATCCCACCGGCACAACTTAACCCCATCCCTTTGGCACAAATCACCCCAGCCCGACAATTTTGAAAGACTAGCATGATCCAGCAGTTTAGAGCTAACATTATGCTAACTGTATAGACGGTGTAGCCAACTAAAGTATTAAAACGTGTGAAATATTTTTAAACTTGTCTATAATTGTTCAGATGCAACAATCAAAAAACCTTGATCATATAAATTTTACTTTGCAAGGCAAAAAACTGTTTTTTTGTGCTTAGCTCTCATGCCATGTTTCTCTCTTCTTTGGGGGATAGGTAAATCGGATGGCTCTTCAAAAGTATGTGGTCACATAAATTTCTTCTATGGTTTTCTAGAAACATGGGGTGGAACTACTTCCCCCCTTGCACAAATCACCATGTTTGCCATGTTTATTTATATATTATATACACTAGCAGTCAAAAGTTTTTTAATGTTTTAAAAGAAGTCTCTTCTGCTCACCAAGACTGCATTTATTTGATCCAAAATACAGCAACAGCAGTAAAATTGTAATATATTTTTACTATTTAAAATAGCGGTTTTCTATTTGAATATAATTTAAATTGTAATTTATTCCTGTGATCAAAGCTACATTTTTAGCATCATTACTTACAGTTTTCAGTGTCACATGATCCTTCAGAAATCATTCTAATATGCTAATTTGCTGTTCGAGAAACATTTATTAATTGTATTATTATTATTATCAGCTTTTAGCATTAAAGCTTTTATAACATTATACATGAACTATACCATTCAAAAGCTTGGAATCAGTTTTTTTTTTTTTAAAGAAATTATAGAAATTATTTTATTTTTCAAGGATGCTTTTAAATCAAAAGTGATGATAAAGACATTTATAATGCTACAAAAGATTTCTGTTTGAGATGCTGTTCTTCTGAACTTTCTATTCATCAAAGAAACCTGAAAAAATTCTACTTGGCTGTTTTTAACATAATAATAAAAATAAATGGTTTTTTTTAGCTGCAAATCAGAATATTAGAACGATTTCGGAAGGATCATGTGACTGGAGTAATGATGCTAAAAATTCAGCTTTGAAATCACAGGAATAAAGTACATTTTAAAATATATTCAAATAGAAAACTCTTATTTTAAATAATAAAAATATTTCAAAATTATAGTTTTTGCTGTACTTTGGATCAAATAAACACAGGCTTGGTGAGCAGAAGACACTTATTTAAAATAATATGAAAAATCTAACTGTCCAAAAACTTTTGACTGGTAATGCATATTTCATACATATAGCATACACACAATATATCTATATTAGTGAAATAATGACATCTATAGTAATATATTAGCTACTGCCTTCCTGTGTTGAGCTTGTATTGTAAGAGGATCATGTGCTTGTCTTCTGTTTTTTATTTATTTATTCCTGACGTAATTCTGCAAGAAATATGTAGACAATGAAATATTAAAAAAATATTTTTTTTATAAACTACGATATTATGTTTTTCATGATTATTAATATTGTTGTTTGTACTACTACATATACCACTGCTACTAGTAGTAGTAATAATAAAAAAAATAATCATTTAATAATTGTTGGTTAATAAATTGAATTATTAAATAAATATTAAAAGCTAATTATTAATTAAAAGCTGTTATTAATACATTTTCGCTCTCTCTTTATTAGAAGTGAGACAAAAAGCTCAAAGCATAAATTCAGGCAAAAAAAAAAAATCTATTTTTTTTTAGCTGCAGGTCTCATTTTTAGCACTAGATGTCAGTGATCAACCAGTGTTTTTGTTTTTAGGACTGAGCATCTGGAAATCAACAGATCAGTCATAAGTGTTAATAGTGTAGATTTACAAAAGCAGTGTTTTTTTCCTGCCAGGAAAAGAAAGTAATAAGAAAATAATAATGAATAGGTGAAAGAAAGCATGAAAGACTGGAACTTCAAAAGTGCAGTTACTGGTTTTGAAATCATCATGAGAATAGAGTATGAAGGATATGAAAACTATTCTTATGTACAGTTAATATTTTACGACAATACTTGTGTTGTCATTATTATTTTACAGCACAGACTTACAAAACCACAAACAGGTTAGAGTTACTACAAGAAATTAAAAATGCATTAAAGCTCGAGAAACTGGGAGAAAAGGTCAAAGTGCATCTCAGTGTGCTTTTCTTCGTATTCCTGTGCTGTCAGAGCCGTTTTTCCTCAGTTTGCCTGCTGGCGTTCTTGAAACAGGCCTTTTGTTGAGGAGAGACTTGAAGTGACTTTGCTGTGGGCAGGTGTTTTCACTAACAGTTTGGCGATGAGTTTTCTTGGATCTGACAAGGCATTTAAGACCTCCTCACGGTGCTCGGCTGCCTCAGGCAGACCTGCCGCTTAAACATTTCGCTTGGAAATTGCCCGGGATGTCAGAGTGGCAGTCTTGAGCATTTGCCATTCTGTCCGATATTCCAAATGATTTCCCTCATACAATGCATGAGTCAAATAGGGATAGACTGCAAATGATTTCTCATCACTTGGCACCATATAACCTACTTTACAAAGTTTGCTTCTCTGACAACAGACAGTGAATGAGAGGGCTATCTCTTTATCTTTTAGGACGTCTTTATTGGTGCCTGTGCCAAGAGGCTTTTGTGCCTTGGCAGAAGGAACATCCCATAGCGGAGTGGCCCACTCATCTGTCATCGCAGCTTCTCTAGACTCTGGCTGATGTTAACACACTTTGATGTCAACTGTACATTCTGATGACATTCCTTCTCCAGCATTTCATTTACAACATTAGAAAGCATTTGGCAGATCGCAAAATGACAACAACTGACAGTCTGGAGCCTTTATGACGCGCTGCTAAACAATTGGTATGGAAGCTATGCAATGTCTGTTTTTATATAGCTGTAAAGCTGAAAGCACTCTGGTCTTAGTATTTGCTCCTGGGGTAAACAATCCAGCTGCACTTTGATGATTTTACTGCATTATTTTATTTCGAATTTCGAATTTCATATTACATATGATATACACTACCAGTCAAAAGTTTTTGCACAGTAAGATTTTTACTGTTTTTTTTTTAAGTCTTTAACGCAGGCCTGCGTTTATTTGATCCAAAGTACATCAAAAACTGTACAATTCTGAAATGTTTTTACCATTTAAAATAACTGCTTTATATTTGAATATATTTAAAAATTTATTCTTGTGATCAAAGCTAAATTTTCAGCATCATTTATTCAGTCTTCAGTGTCACATGATCCTTCAGAATTCATTCTAATATGCCAATTTGCTATTAAAGAAACATTTATTATTATTATTATTATTTAAAACAGTTACATTTCAGGATTCTTTGATGAATAGAAAGATCCAAAAGCTTTTGTAACATTATACACTACCATTCAGAAGCTTGGACTAATAAATGTTAATAAACGAATAACAATAAATGTTTTTGAGCAGCAGATTTTCTAAAGGATCATGTGACTGGAGTAATGATGTTAAAAATTCTACTTTGAAATCACTTGAATCAATTACATTTTAAAATATATTTAAATAGAAAACAGTTAAATAGTAAAAAATATTTAGAAAATTGTACTGTTTTCGCTGTATATGTTCGCATTTTAAATTACAAATTGTTATATGAAACCTTAATATTTTATATTACCCCTTATGTTTTGTTGTTTACAAGTTTTTATTGTTTTATTTTTAGTGTTATATTATAAGCTTTATATTATATAAAATGTTAGCTTATTCAGTAACTATAGTTTTTTGTCTTTTATCATATAAAAGATGTTTTTACTTCTCATCTTTCTTTATTAAATTAATTTTCATAAATATATATTGTCATTTTCCATTATTTCTTTATATATTTAATTTAATTTTTTTTTTAACTATGCCTATCCGAAGCACTTCATCCCTCAGAGGGTCTTTATGATTATTTTCGATATTCAAATATATTATTTAATGTAAGGATAGTACTACTACTAATAGTGACATTATTATTAAAACATTATTTTTAAAGGAATATTTTTAGCAGAAAAAATGTAAATACACATTACAGTAATTCTGAAAAAAATTAATAAGAAAAATAATAAAATCAATTAATTAGAGATGATTTGGATTAATAAAATTGAATGAAACCATTCAAATGGAATCCAGAAAATTAATAGAAAACAAAATTTGGTAAAAAGTAAAACTGAATTTGAGTGAAAAAAAAATACATTTCATAGGGCCTTTAAATATGATTTTTGTTAAACTTCTAACAAATGGCCGTTAAATCCTGTAAGTTTCATGATTTTAATTAACTATGCATGTTTTTTATTAGTAAAAATTTATTTAACCTTTAAAACAGCCTAGAAACATTAAAATGAAAAAAAAAAGGAACTTGAAAACGGAAAAAAAAAGGAATTTGGGAAAAAAATAAAACCGATTTAAGGAATATGTGGCTTGTTTTCCAAACAAATTGATGACGTAACCCACAAAGTAGCGTGCAAGTCACAGAAAGGAGTTTCAATAATATATACACAAGCTTGTTTGCGTTAAAGCTTTTAGCATGAGCCCTGCTCAAGCATCAGCACTTAAATCTGACAAATGTGACAGCCTCTGAAAATCTCATTAGAGGCCAGTCCAAACCAATGAAGGGCTCCTTTTATCAGAAGGTCACAAGATGCTCCTCGGTGTGACCGATGCTTCTCACAAACCTCGCTGACAACATCTTTTAAATCTTTGAGTATATGATGACACATTTCCATAAAAGATGAAAGTGCTGAATAATGCATGAGACTCCTTCATGAAACATTGACTGTTCCTCTGATGTCACTTCTTGACACTTTTTGATGCATCTCTCTGATGATCTGTAGATCTGACACTTGTGTTACCATATAGTATATAATATTCTGATTTGCTGCTCAAAAACATTTATTATGTTGAAAACAGTTGAGTAGAATATTTTCAGATTTCTTTGATTAGAAAGTTTAGAAGAACAGCATTTATCTGAAATAGAAATCTAAAATAATATTGTCTTTATCAACACTTTTGATCAATTTAAAGGATCCTTGCTAATTAAAAGTATTAATTTCTATCATTTCTTTCCTCAAAAAAGCTTTAGCTTTGATCACAGGAATAAATTATGTTTTAAAATATATTCAAATGTTAAACTATTATTTTAAATAGTAAAAATATTTGACAATTTTACTGCTGTTGCTGTACTTTGGATCAAATAAATGCAGGCTTGGTGAGCAGAATAGACTTTAAAAACATAAAAAATCTTACTGTTCAAAAACTTTTGACTGGTAGTGTATTTATAGTGTAATTTATATTTATGTAGATGTAGATTTTAGGCATGATTAAATGGAATTCTTGGTTCCATAAATCACACAGAGCATAATTAACTCATGAAAAAATACATTATGCTAAGAATGACCAGAATTCAATAAAAACATTTGATGAATACATTTAATCTCTGTTAAATTGTGTAAATGCAATAAAAGCAACCACTTACTTTAACTTATTCACTATTTTATTAACCAAAAAAGACTGATATTTTTTTTATATATATATTTTAAAAATTTAATTTATTTTGGTGATAATGATTCAGGATTTTTTTATTCATTTGTACATATTTTTAGAAAGAAATTAGTACTTTTATTCATCAGTGATGCATTAAATTAATCAAAATTGACAGTAAAGAGTTGAAAAAGATTTCTAATTCAAACAAAGCTGTTCTTACTGTCACTTTTGATCAATTTAATGCATCCTATCTAAATAAAAGCTTTAATTAAAAATGTAAATAGACAATATAAAAAAAAATGTGACCCTGGACCACAAAACCAGTCATAAGGTTAAATTTTACAAAACTGAGATGTATACATCGTTTGAAAGCTCAATAAATAAGCTTTCTGTTGATGTATGGTTTGTTAGGATAGGACAATATTTGGCCGATATACATTATTTGAAAATTAGGAATCTGAGGGTGCAAAAAAATCAAAATACTGAGAAAATCACCTTTAAAGTTGTCCAAATTACGTTCTTAACAATGCATATTACTAATCAAAAATTGCATTTTGATATATTTACAGTAGGAATTTTACAAAAAATCTTCATAGACATGATCTTTACTTAATTTCCTAATGATTTTTGGCATAAAAGAAAAATCAATAATTTTGACCCAAACAATGTATTTTTGGCTATTGCTACAAATATACCCCAGCGACTTAAGACTGGTTTTGTGGTCCAGGGTCACATATATGTATGAATTCATATTTTTTTTAAATGTGACGTTACATAATATACACTGCTGCTCAAAAGTTTGGGATCAGTAAGATTTAAAAAAAAAAAAAAATTTAATGCTCATCAAAGTTCCATTTATTTGATCAAAAATTCATAAAAAAAAGTAATATTATGAAATATTGAAATTCAAAATAACAGTTTTATATTTGAATATACTGTAAAATTTAATTTATTATTGTGATGTAAAGCTGAATTTTCATTAGCCAATACTCCAGTCTTCAGCGTCACATGATTCTTCAGAAATAATTCTAATATACTGATTTATTACTTTTATTATCAATGTTGGACACAGTTGTGCTGCTTAATATTTTTTGGATCCTTTTCAATTCAAGATTCTTTGATGAATAAAAAGTTAAAAAGAACAGCATTTATTGAAAATATAAATCTTTTCTAACAATATAAGTCTTTACTATAAATTTATCAATTTAACTTATCCTTTCTGAATAAAAGTAGTAATTTCTTTCAAAGAAAGTAAGAAAGAAAAAAAATACTGACCCCAACCTATGAAAATAAATGTTTTTTAATGTTTTATTCATCAAAGAATCCTGAAAAAAGTGTCACAGTTTCCAAAAATATTATAAAGAATATTAAAATGATTTCTGAAGGATCATGTGACACTAAAGACTGGAGTAATGATGCTAAAAAAAAATCAACTTTGCATCATGGGAATAAATTATATTTTAAAGTATAATGAAATAGAAGACCACTGTTTTAAATTGAAATAATATTTCACAATATTACAGTTTTTTTCTGTATTTTTAATCAAAGAAACAACTTTGATGAGCAAAAAAGTCTCCTTCAAAAAGCATTACAAGTCTTACTGATCCCAAACTTTTTAGGCAGTGTATATAGAATTTAATAAATTTGCTTCCTGTATGAATCACTAGTGCAACAACTGCTATTAAATGTCATTTCTTCAAATATGTGCGTTTTCGAAGGATTCATATTACACCGTATGGAATTAATTTGCATGTGACGTTAAAAAGCTGACCGGCTCCAGATGTGACCAGTTTCTCTTTCAAAAGAACACCTTGAGTAAGTTAGTCTGTTAGCCTCAAACGTAGCAGGGGTTGTTTTGAAAGACACCAGTGAAACAGGTGTTACGAATTCATCATCTGCACTGCGTATTATTACTTCTTCTCAGAGAATTTCACTTCACCGAGGGCATTTGAGGGTTTGTGGAGAGTTGGCAGAGCCTTAAAAGGCCTTGCAACCTGGACAACCAGCCTGGAATTTGAACAACCGTTGGGAAACACTAAAATCCTTCCATTACTGGGAGGCTCTTTCACAGCAAACACACCGCGGGCACCTACACACACTCAATGGTGAATCTGAATCTTCTGTGAAGTGTTGTATCAGTGACTAGTCAAAATCATAGCGAATAAAATATGTAGGATAGTGATTTAATCCATTACATCTATTTCTAACTGGTTAAACTGTTGCAACTTAACTCACCTCTCCAGCTGTAAGCGAAGGTCTATGAGACACGCCTTCCCATCAAGTTGCATTCTAGCTTAACACAGTTGCCATGCAACGCAGGTGTATAAATTTCCTCCCACAATGGAAATTAACTTGGGAGCTGCCAATGAACGAGAGGGCTATAAATACAATCCAGGATAATTATCATTGGTTCAGGGGGTTTTCAGAAGTGTGAGTCTTTGGCTAATCTGTGCATGGGGAGGTTAGACAAGCTGTAGACCCAGGTGTTCCTGTGTGTAGCATCTGCTCGTATGGCAGACATCCAGAGCCCCATTTCTCTCTCTACGCTCGCTTTTTCGGTCTATTCTTTTGGGTTGGATATCGAGATCCGTGTCTTGATCTTATTGCTTCCGTTTTTGCAATCTATTGCCGACAGAATACCATACCACTACTGTAGCAGCTTTTAGTGCATTACTTATTCACCACTTACACAACACTGTAATAAATCTATAGCGTAAAACAGAAATCACCTGACTCAGAAAAAATGACACTGATGTGCATTTTTCTTTTTTCTTTTTAGAGAATCAGAAACATACAGTAAAACAACCAGTGAAGTAGGCTTTTAGTGAATCAACACAAACAAACAAACAATAAAACATTGCAGTTGAATGAATTATATTAGCCAATTCTTTTTAGCGAATCAAAAACATACCTGATGAAGAAATCTAGAAATCTAAGAAGAAAATTTTTCAGAGAATGAATTAGTCTAAAAAGTCTAAATCAAAGGGGAAAACTGAAATAGAAGTCAAGTAAGTTGAAGAAGAAAAAATCTAGCCTTATAAGCCTTATAAGAAAAAAATCTAAGAAGTCAAAAAAAGAAAAATTAAAGATGTCAAAGTAGTCTGAAAAGTAATCAAAATGGAAGAAGTTGAAGAAGGAAAAATTCAAGAGAATGAAGTAGTCTAAGAAGAGGTTGAAACTGAAGAAATAAAAATTTGAAGCAGTCGAAAAAGAAAAATTGACGAAATCAAAAAAGAAAATATTGAAGAGAATGAAGTAGTCTAACAAGAAATCGTCTAAGAAGAAAAGTCAAAGAGGGAAAAATTGAAATAGAATTCAGAGAAATCTGTGTTGATTTGGATGAATGGATGAAGTCGAAGAAGAAAATATTAAAGAGAATGAAGTAGTCTAAGAAAAAGAATAAGAATTTGAAATCGAAGAAAGAATTTTTGTAATTTCTGTCTATGTAAAAGAAGTAACAAAAAATCTACTAAATCGATGAAAATATTAAAGTATTCTAAGAAATTGAAATCAAATTAAAGTCAAAGAGGGAAAAATCTAAATAGAAGTCAAAGTCGAAAAAGTCAAAGAACATTCTGAAGAAGTCTAAGAAGATGAAGTCATTACAAAAGAAAAAATCAATGAAATTGAAGAATAAAATATTGAAGACAATAAAGTAAGAGTCTAAGAAGTTGAAATTAAATTAAGTCAAAGAGGGAAAAATCTAAATAGAAGTCAAAGTCGAAAAAGTCAAAGAGGAAATCAAAGAGTCCAAAAATTGAAGAAGTCAAGAACAAGAAAAAGAAGTCGAAGAAGAAAATATTAAAGAGAATGAAGTAGTCTAAGTCGAAATCGAAGAAAATTTTGAGGAAGTCATTGTAAAAGAAAAAATCAATGAAATTGAAGAAGAAAATATTGAAGAGAAAGAAGTAGTCTAAGAAGTAGTCAAAATTGGAATAGAAGTCAAAGAAGTCGAAGTAGGAAAAGTCAAAAACAAAGAAATCAAAATTTTAAAAAGAGGTTGATGAAGTCGAAATGAATAAGGTGTCAAAGAAAATATTGAAGAGAATGAAGTAGTTGAAGAAGTCAAAATCGAAGAAGAACATTTTGAAGAAGACAAAGTCGAAAAAGAAAAAAAAAACTATGAATTTGAAGAAAAAAATATTGAAGAGAATGAAGTAGTCTAAGAAGAAGCAATCAAAATAAAAAAAATAAAGAAGTCTAAGAAAAACAGTTGATGAAGTTGAAATAAAAGCAGGGGAGAAGAAAATGATGAAGAGAATGAAGTAGTTGAAGAAGTCGAAATTGAAGAAATAAAAATTTGAAGAAGACTAAAATGTCAAAAATGAAAGAAATCAATGATATTGAAGAAGAAAATGTTAAAGAGAATTAAGTACTCTAAGAAGAAGCAGTCGAAATCGAAGAAGTTGAAGAGGGAAAAATCTAAATAGAAGTCAAAGTGGAAAAAGTCAACTTAGAAAAAGAGAAAAAAAATTAAGTCAAAAAGTCAAAGAAGAAAAATGAAAGAAGTTTAAGAAAAAGAAGTCGATAAAGTCAAAATAAAAGTCAAGGAAGAAAAAGCTGAAGAGAATGAAATAGTTGAAGACGAAATTGAAGAAATAAAAATTTGAAGACGAAAACATTGAAAAAGGAAAAAAATCAATGACATCAAAGATGAAAATATTAAGGAGAATTAAGTAGCCTAAGAAGAAGCAATCAAAATCAAAGAAGTCAAAGTAGTCTAAGAGGAAGAAGTCAATAAAATATTAAAGAGAATGAAGTAGTTGAAGAAGAGGAAGTCGAAATCAAAGAAATACAAATTTTCGAAAAAGAAAAAAAATCAATGAAATTGTAGAAGTTGAAGAGGGACAAATCTAAATAGAAGTCGAAGAGGAAGAAGTCGAGGAAGACAATTTTGAAGAAGTCTAAGATGAAGAAGTCAAAGAAGCTGCAAAAGAAAAAATCGAATGAGTCCTTTTTTGGATGAATCAAAAACGCAGCACAACCTGTGTAGTTCAGTTCTTTAACTAATGACTCATGAAGTGGTTCTTTTTTAGTGAGTCAAAGCATACCATACAAGGAATGTAGTCAGAGTCTCAAATTAATTACATTAATTTTTACAAAGTTTTTAGTGAATAAAACAATGCATTGTAACCAGTGTTATCCTTAGTCCTAAGCCTTATGAACAGATTTATTTTTACTGTGAGATTTAAATCTATGTAGTTACTGACTGGTTGTCTATATGATAACATTACAGATGTATATTATGCATTTTGTCAGTAGTATTTTACAGATAATAATGATTCAAATGGTATTACTTTTGATTATTGCTTAGAAAGAAGGAGCTAAAAGAATGGTTCTTGGAACCATTAATAGAATAGTTCACACAAAAATAAAAATTATTTACCCACCCTTACATCATTCCAAACCTGTATGATAATTTTCAGAAATACAGTGAAAGTCTAAATGTTGCTTGGATCCCATTGTTCTTCAACATAAAGTTAATCATACAGTTTTAGGACAACACAAGTCAATAATGACGTAAATTTTTGGTGAACGATTCCTTCAAGGAAACCGAATCATTAAGAGGAATTCTTCATGACTGGCATCTCTACTATTATTGCTCATTCCCACTTGTCTGCTCCTTTGCATATGTTTCTCTCTGTCCTATTAGAGCAGTGACTGCAGCCAGACTGCGTTCCATCGGCGGCGGACGACACTGTTTCGGCCGGCTCAGACTCTGCCCTCTTTAGCTCTTCTGACCACATGCACGCCTGACACGCTGGGAGCTCATGACAGCTGTAACTGTGGAGGGCCAGACAGTGACAGTGCCTGAGTCTTGGCAGGCTGGATGAACAGGTGGATAAGACTAGAGCTAGCAGACCCATCTGTGTACAGGGTTGGCCAAGGGCACACCTATATCACGTGCCAGGAATGTG
This sequence comes from Garra rufa, assembly GCF_049309525.1. Lineage (NCBI taxonomy): Eukaryota > Metazoa > Chordata > Actinopteri > Cypriniformes > Cyprinidae > Garra > Garra rufa. The sequence continues at coordinate 21,675,171 of NC_133379.1, read as the reverse complement.
AGGCATCGGTGTTCAAGTGACTTAATCTATTTGTGACAAATACCTGGAAAGAGTAAACATGGATCTGTAAAAAAGATGTTAGGCAACCATTGGTTCTTTTAAAGCAAAACCTGACATTTTGGCAGGATACAGATCAATTTCATTAGCATCATAAGAGCTGAATCGACAAGGTTATTTCAAAACAAGGCCCACTGGAGCATGGTGACATTTCTGCAAAATTACATTGCGTTTTGTATGTTTTGCAACACTTGAAATGTGAAATGTCCAGTGAGTGGTGCTAAAATCTCACAGTGTTGTATTACGTTGGTTATTGTATGTGAACCCCATCCTAAGCCTTTTCAGTAGTGTACCAAAGCAAACATGGGATTGAAAACACATTTTCTAAAGCAAACATACATCGTGCTTCTACAAGTCTTTGAGCTCTTCTATCAAGACTTGTTTTTCACAGGACTCATGCTTAAGATACTGTCATAAGCTGGGTTTCCATTCATTGTTGCATATTTATCTTTTGTGGAAAATTGTTGCATAAAACATTTGCAAATAATAACTGTTTCTGGTGAAAAAGAGATCAAAATGGACACGTCCTGGTAAACTGGCACTAAATATCACTAAGACAAGTAGTAGAAGCCACTTAATATAATAATTTTCATATATGTGACCCTGGACCACAAAACCAGCCATAAGTAGGGTATATTTGTACAATACATTCTATGGGTCAAAATTATCAAATTTTCTTACCAAAAATCATTAGGATATTAAATAAAGATCATGTTCCATGAAGATATTTTGTAAATTTCCTACCGTACATTTATCGTACATATACGTACATATACATATACATATACATCCTAACAAACTATACATCAGTGGAAAGCTTTCCGATGATATATAAATCTCAATTTTAAAAAAAATTACCCTTATGACTGGTTCTTGCCTCATCGCGAACAGACGAAATACAATAAATGTGGCCATTGCTTTCTGAGGTGAATGCCTGCTGTCTGGGAACGCTGTTCTGGGAGGCAATTATACAAAAATACTTTGACAGACTTTGCTTGGGCATTTAAGAATGATAACAACAGTTCAGATGCTGTGCAAGAAGATCGGACCACTGGTTGGTTAGGCTATGATGTCCCACAGTCACATTACTTTTTTGATGTGCGTGGTAAATGCCATCTCCCATTATTTGCACACGCAAAAGCAGGTCGATGGAAACATAGCTTTAGTTGAGTTAGTAATGAACTGAAAGTACGACAAATATAATTTTTGCTTTCCTATTTGTTCCAAAAGGAAAATAAAAAATAGCATTTATATGACTTAACAAAAGTTGTCAAATTTGCTTTTACTCACTCATGTTCATGTTGCATACGCAACCAATGAACTTGCTGCTTTACATTTCAATGGCTGGTTAGCATTCACTAGAGCATTTAGCAGTACGCTTTAAAAGTTTCTCTGAAACCCTCCACCTCCTCAGCTCCACCTGGATAGATCTGCTATGAGTTATTATATATGCAATTTTTGAAGCAGCAGTATAGATACTCACAGCACCGTATCTATGTATGTATTAGCAGTAGCAAGTAGCGGATCTATTCTGCCAAGACCAAATACATTAACATTGTCATAAGGGATGCACGATATTGGATTTTTGCGATATCCGATATGCCAACATTTTTTTTTTAACTCATTTGGCCAGATAACCGATGCCCATACCAATATATTTCCTTTTGTTTAAAAACAAAAAGTCTTTCCTGTGCGGAAATTGTAAGCAAATATTTTTAATTCTGGTTAGTTTTTAGCAAGAACTTATTTGTTAGAATTAAACAAACAATAATGAATTTCTTTTATAATGACAGTACATTGAAGCTTTGAAAATCAGTAAACTATATATCAACACCACCAAGTCTCTCCTGTGCGGAAACTATAAGCAAATAATTTTAAAATTTTAGTTAGTTTTTAACAACTATATTATAATGGCAGTCAGTGGGACCCATAGTTTCAAGAGTCAAAAAAACAAACACAGACAAAACCAAATTAAACCCTGCAGCTCGTGATGATACATTGAGGTCTTAATACATTAAACAATTGGTCTGTGTAAGAAACTGAACAGTATTTATATCATGTTTTTACCTCTGATTCACTGCAAGTCCTGAGTGCGTTCACAACAGCCGGCGCATGGCGCGTCAACGTGCTCTGAAATTATAGACGCATGCGCGGAAGCAAGCTGTTGCACATATACGTCACTCATTGTTTACACAAAGAGATTGTAGGTACGACGGCTACTCAAAATGCTAATTATTTGTGCTTATCCAGATTGTTGCAACCGATTAAAAACTAAAAGAATATGTTTGCTTGCACGAACTCATCCGGGAGTGTTAACTTTTCACCAACTCCCAACTTTTGAGCCTGATCGACTGAAGTTATGGTTGCTTGCTCTTTGTCATACGCCAGCTGTTGTGAACACGCTCAGGACAGTTGAACATTGCAGTGGATCAGAGGTAAAAAAATGATATAAATACTGTTCAGTTTCTTGGACTGACCGATTTTTTTGTGTGTTAATACGTCAATGTATCGTCATGAGCCACAGGGTTTAATTTGGTTTTGTCTGTGTTTGGTTATTGACTCTCAAAGCAATGGGTCCCATTGACTGCCATTATATGACTGACAGACTGCAACAGTTTGAGTTAAAAACCTTCATTTGTGGTTTACTGAAGAAACAAAGTCACCTATATCTTGGATGCCCGGTTAGCAGATAAACGTCAAATGTTCAGGAATGTAAAGGAATTGCGCAAAAGTATGTCTTTATTTATCAATAATTTCCCTGTAAGCATAATTTATGTGAAAAGGAATACAATTTTGCTTCCACTTGATTAAGAATAAATCCTATACAATTTTTTTTCAGTGTAGTCCTTTTCCAGGACGAAAAATAGAGATTACACTCATTTTATTACAATTCATAGACATTTACCAGCACAATCCAACTTCATATTACAGTTTGAAAAGAAAGGTGTAAGAGGTTTAGGACTTAATACCTTGTACAAAAGCTCCTCTAATGTCCTAGTATATTACTGCCTGCTGTAAGAAGCTCCTCTCCGATCGAGAGCTTTACATCAAATGGATTCAGTGAATCTTAATCCCTCTTAATTTAGGTGTGTAAATCGGCAGTGCTTACACTTCACCTAAGTGAATTAACCAATTAATTCCCCTGCCTGTACGCTACAATTTCACGTGACTCCTACAGGTGCTTCCAGCTAGGTTTCCCACAATCATTTTCTGCTGTTGATGGGGTCCGCCTGTGTTCTGTCTCCAGCCTGGCCCAAAGGGGTTCGAGGGGTGTAGGGTTGGAGCTTCAGCCCCTCTCTCTTTCTCTCCCCTTGAACCGAGGCTGTAGGCACAGACACTGTCAGCTCCCATTACCTAATTGGAGTTGAGATGCAGCTGTCCTGTGTTTTTGCCTGCATGGCGTGCCTCGCTCAGCCTCACACAGATGCTGCATGTTGCAGACTTTAAAGGCGTCCGACAATCTCTCTGCGACGAGAGGGAGTTACAACCACTGACAACGCAGTGACGAATATGGCAACAGCATTTAATGTAAACACTGAAGCTGTGTGAAGCTCTCTTATGCAACGTGAAATGTTTACGCGAACGAAGACTTACGATGTGCTTTATCATGCAGCTGTCTTTCAAAATATGTGGAGGAGAATAACAACCACACCCCACAAGTGTCACAATCCTATCAACCACATGTTGTGTCATTGGTTTATAATAGAAACAGCAGTAGTAGGAATTTGAATGACTTACTACACATTTTCAGTTCTCAGCATGCAGCATCCAGTGTAATGACTCTTAGTTTCACCAAGTAGGAAGTGATCAATGGTCATTTTGAGCTGAGATGCTGCGTAGACATTGATCAGTTTTCTAGTTGAATGTACATCACATTGTTGTAAGGCAAAGCTCAACTGGCTTCATTAGTGAAAACGGTTAAGTTCTATAGAATTTAAAGCTAAACATCTTTAGGGCAGGGAGCTACTAACTTAATTATCAGACTTCCTGTTTAAAGCAGTACCCACAGGACATCTTACAAGAGCCCCTACTGAACAATTATAAAAATGACATCCATTAGTGTTCTCATCCTGTATATATAATGAAATTTACCAGTTCTGGCAGAAAAGTACTATGTGAAATATGAGTAAACACCCTATATTAAAAAAAATGGAAATTCCTTCATATTAATATAGTGCATAGGGGCTTATTTTTACTGACTTTTTAAGTCACTTTACATCTGAGCTGCTGTTAACATCCCAGCAAGCAATTTTTGGTCTAAAAGACGTCTATTAGCCGTGAAAACACAGCCCAGACGTCTAGGCTAAAACAAGTTTGTATTTGGGCTGTCAGTGAAAATTTAATAGACGTCTAAATATATCCCAATATTAGACTAGTCATCAATTAAAAAAAAAAAAAAAAAAAATTAAACCATAAAACCTTGTAAACGTTGCTGAGTTTGCTTACAGGATGGAATATCATACATCTAACTAGTTATTTTGCCAAAAAAATGGCATGCAACCAAATTCAAGGTTATTTGGGCTGGAAGTGGGTTACACATAGCCGGACTATATCGGGTTTATAGTTAACCCAGACGGTGAAATGACGACTATTGCTTGCTGGGATATGACATATTTAATATGATTTTTTTTAACGGTGGTTCTTAACCAGGGGCCCACTAGGGGGCCTCAGCAAACTTCCAGAGGGGCCCCAATAAGTCTTAAATAATTTTTAAATGTTTATTTAAATTATTTAAATATTGTAAATGCTTCTATTGTCCTCATTTGTAAGTCACTTTGGATATAAGCGTCTGCTAAATGGTTAAATCTAAATGTTCAAAAGTTTGGGATCAGTTGGATTTTTTTTTTTTTTTTTAAGAATTCTCCTATGCTCATCAAGGCTAAATTTACTTGATCAAAAATACAGAAAAAAAAACAGTATGATTGTGAAATATTATTACTGTTTAAAATAATTGGTTTCTGTTTTAATTTACTTTAAAATATAATTTATTCCTTTGATGCAAAGCTGAATTTTCATCAGCCATTACTCCAGTCTTTAGTGTCACATGATTCTTCTGAAATCATTCTAATATTTTGATTTATTACTTTTACGATCAATGTTGGAAACAGTTATGCTGATTAATCATTTTTTGAAACCTGTGATTCCTTTTTCAGGATTCTTTGATGAATAAAAAGTTAAAAAGCATTTATTCAAAATAGAATCTTTTCTAACAATATAAGTCTTTGCTATTACTTTTTATCAATTTAACACGTCCTTGTGTCAGGATTATGTCTTGTTCTGTTCTGTTCTGTTCTCCCAGTGTTTTCTCCCCTTATGTCTCATAGTCATTTTGGTTTAGTCCTTGTCTTCCCCTTTTGGTTCATGTTCAGTTGGTTTAGTCTATGCCCTTATTTGTACTTCCCCCTCGTTATCTTGTTATCTCATTTGTTACCACGCCCTTGTCTCAGTGTATATAAGTCTGTGTTTGCTCACTCCCTTTTGTCCGTCGATGATTGTTACACTAGTTTCCCCCTTTATGCCTGAATTTCTGTTTGTTTTATTTAATAAAGTGTGTTTTTGTTTATACTTCGTTTCCCTGGATTCCATCACCTCTCCATTCGCACACTAACCGTGACACCTTGGTGAATAAAAGTATTAATTTCTTTTAAAAAAGAATGATTTATTAAGATTTACTTTTAAATGGTAGTTTAGTTACAAAAGTTACATTTCTAAATGCTGTTCTTTGTAACTGTGTATTTATTCAAGAATCTTGAAAAAAATATCACAGGTTCCAACAAAATATTAAGCAGCACTGTTTTCAACATTAATGATAAATCAGCATATTAGAATGATTAATGAAGTATCATGTGACACTTAAGAGTAAAGATGTTAAAAACTCAACACTTAGTTATTTTACATTGAAATATTATTACTGTTTTTATATATTACTGTTTTTTCTGGATTTTTGATGAGATAAAAGCAGCCTTGATGAGCATAAAAAATCGTACTGATCCCAAACTTTTAAATGACAGTGAAAATGCTTTAATAAAACTTTTAAATAAAAGATGCACATCATATTTGTTTTTGTTACAATAGAAGTACCAAAAGTACAAATTAGCTTAGATAGGAGGGCTTTCGAATGTTGTATTGGCCAGATTTGGGCCTTGGACTCAAAAGAGTTGAGGACCATTGGTTTAAAATGTATTTTATGTTGAATCAGGTGATAAAATCATCACCCATATTGGTGGAAAGCTATGCTTTGCATTGAATATCAATGTATATGTCTTGATATTGTGAGATGTTGATCCGCTAAAAAATTTCCTCCCTACATCTAGAGGGGGGAGAGTCACAGGATCCAGCCCACTTGAGTTGAAATCCACTTTTCAAGAGGATTTTATAATGTTCTTTTAAAAACTGAAGCCTTTCACCATGGGCTATTTAAGCTGCGTGAAGCCTGGATCAGTTTTCACCATTTTTGGCTGAAATCGTTTTGTTGGCAGCTTGACTAAATGTGTCATCTTACAGTGTGACTCATCAAACGAGGGTAACGACAATTAAAAAATCCTAAACTGAACTGTTTCCCCATTCCTCAAATCTACTGCAGACATTTCGTCAATAAAATTGAATGTAACAAATTACAATTGCTTTGTATTGAGCACATAGTTTTTTTCAGTTCCATGTCTTTGTCACAAGAAATTAAAAATAAGAAAATAAATACATACATAAACAAATAAAATATTTATTATTATTATTCAAACTAATGCTTCTAGTAAAAATTACAAGCATAATCATTATATTAGATGGTAAACTTTGAAGGTAAGAAACTCAGAACACATTGATGTTTATGTGTGCACATCCTTTTTTTAACACAGTTGGAGGAAATATGTTATTAGGGAATAGCAGTGATTGATGCCAATAGGGAAGTGGGAAATATTGTTTAACTTAAGTGCATGACAGGAAGTGTTTAACACAGGAAGTCAAGGGAATTCTGCATGACTGGTATAAGAGGAAAAGGAAGACCTGCACAGCTATATACAGACAGGCATGTTTGGTATTTACAAAATATCTGGTGTTATTAAAGGATTCATTCACTTTCAAAATAAGAAAAAATCCTGATAATTTACTCACCCCCATGACATCCAAGATGTTCATGTCTTTCTTGCCACAGTCCAAAATAAATTAAGGTTTTGGAGGAAATCATTACATGATTTTTCTCCATATAGTAAGGGTCTTGTCAAGTGAAAGGATCAGTCATTTTTGAATTTTTTTTTTTTATTCTGGAAGTGAACTGAGTTTCAGCAGCCAAGTCTTTGCTTGTTCGTGTTTAATTTATACTTTAGTCTACAGTTAATCAGCCTGTTTTATCAAATGTGACTACTAATGAGTCTGTCAGGTGCTTGAGGTTTTCCAGTAAACCATGAGTAATTCCCTTAAGAATACCATGGCTAATGAAGATTAATTAGGTTCTTCAAAAATATCCGTGCAGTATCACAAAACTCTTTTGACAGATCAAGCCTCGGTTGCCTCCCAGAATATCGTGTAGATCTTCACACACGAAACTGCTCTCCTGTGTTCAGCGGCCAGGGGTTTGCGGTGAGTGTGTGAAGATGTCGGGATGTCTGCCTGAATGCTCATAAGCCAGGGGGAATTCATTCATTTCCCCTGAGCTCACCACACTGTCCACCTTACACAGCACCATCTGCCTCTCTTCTATCAACACAGCTTTCACGGCTCGTTTTCTTTGTTTGTGGTGCAGAAATGAAATTGCATTAAAAGCCGAAAGAGGGAAAAGGTGAAACTGAACCAAATGGAAAATACTTCTATTCCCTTTTAGATTTTTATTGCTACTACTAGTTGGTAACACTTTACAATAATCCTTGTTAATGTTAGTTGATAAATATACAGTCATTCATATTTTGTTCATGTTAGTTCACAGTGCATTAACTAATGTTAACAAACACGACTTGTGATTTTAATAATGCGTTAGTAAATGCTGAAACTAATATTAACTAAGATTAATAAAAGCTTTAGAAGTATTGTTCACTTATGTTAATCAATGAACCATATATTACCACTTTAACATGCACTGTAGAAAAAAAAAGTTATGCTACAGTAAAAACGTGAATTAGTTAACAGTTTGTCACTCTAGGTCCTTCTGTCTTGACACAGTTTCCTGTGTATATGTCATATTGTAAAATACCAGCAAGTTATTATACAGCAAGTAATTTACAGTGAAAAAAACATAAACTGACATTCCCAGTATTTCCTGTGTGGCCCTTTACATTTGATGGAATATAAATAATGATTAATAATTGTGTTTCCTTATAGTACTTATGGTTTTGGTTTTATGCCACATCTTATGTAAGTTATGGATGTTGGTAAATTGTTTAGTGCATTATTTTAATCTTTTGTATATTACCATGATTGTGTTTTGTATTTGACACTGTGCACCATCTATGTCTTTCTTTCTTTTTACCATGTTTTATTATGGAGATTGTTAATGTACAGTTGAGGTCAAAAGTTTACACCCCCTTTCAGAATCTGTAAAATAGTAATTATTTTACCAAAATAAGAGGGATCATACAAAATGCATGTTATTGTTTATTTAGTACTGACCTGAATAAGATGTTTCACATAAAAGACGTTTACATATAGTCCACAAGAGAAAAAAATACTTGAATTTATAAAAATGGTTCAAAAGTTTACATCCCCTTGATTCTTAGTACTGTGTTGTTACCTGAATGAACCACAGCTGGGTTTTTTTGTTTGTTTTGTTTTGTTTTGTTTTGTTTTGTTTTGTTTTGTTTTGTTTTGTTTTGTGATGGTTGTTCATGAATCCCTTGTTTGTCCTGAACTGTTCTTCAGAAAAATCTTTCAGGTCCCACAATTTTTTTTTCTTTTTTTTTTCAGCATTTTTGTTTATTTGGACCCTTTCCAGAAGGAAAAATGCATTAAGAGGCGGGGGTGAAAAGTTTTGAAATTTGAAGATCAGGGTAAATGTAACTTAATTTGTCTTCTGGGAAACAATCTGGGAAATCTTCTGTAGCCTTTGAAGGGCAGTACTAAATTGAAAAAATATGATTTTTAGGCAAAATAATAGAAATGTACACATCCCTATCCCTGTTCAAAAGTTTTCACCCCCCGCTCTTAATGCAACGTTTTTTTCCTTCTGAAGCATCAGCAAGCATTTGAACCTTCTGTAATAGTTGAATATGAGTTACTCATTTACTCAGTTTAAGGACAACTATCACTTAAACAAAAAACAAACAAACAAAAAAAAGAAAGCTGTGGATCATTCAGGTAAGAACACAGTATTAAGAATCAAGTGTGTATTAACTTTTGAACTGGGTCATTTTTATAATTTTAACTATTATTTTCTCTTGTGGACTATATGTAAATATCTTTTATGTGAAATATCTTTTTCAGGTCAGTATTAAATAAACAATAACATTAATTTTGTATGATCTCTCTAATTTTGGTAAAATAATTTACATTTAGCAGATTCTGAAAGGTTCTGTATATTATAGGTACAAAACTTATATTAGTAGTAATGTGACCTAGTTTATTTTTTGTAAATTAAATATTAAACTGTTAAATTTACTGGTTGTTTTGTAAAGATGTTGACATTTTTGCTGTATTTTTCTTTAATTATTTAGAAACCACAGGGTTTTTTTTTATCTGTGGTTATCTTTTTTATAGTGTAGTAAGATGTATTAAAAAGCTATTTTTATATGGCTATTTTCTAATAACATGTAGGATAACGTCATTTTAAATCAGATTATTATTGCTGAACATTTATGTTGATTTAAAGCGGAGCTCTTAAAGGGCACCACTCTTTGGACTATATACTGATATATTTTAGTTATATTTAACATAAATAAATGTCATAAACAATTTTTTGTTTTGTTTTTAGGTCTTATCCAGTTCCTGGAGCTTGCAACTAGAAGCAGTAAGTAGAGGATGTGTGAAAACAAATGCAAATTCATATGATACTTAATCTGTGTCCTTTTTCAACTTGTGGTCATCCTGTAAATGTCATTTTATTTATTAATTTGTATTATTTATTTATATTTCTTGTCAAACAATAGTGACACTGGATGTGAGTGGCCTTGACTGGTATACCCTCCATATAAAAGATGGAACATCAAGATAAAAATACACTTGCCTTGATATCTCTACTTCTTCAGCCCCACTATAATCACTTCCCAGCACGTTGGTTTCATACTGAATGACAGACAATCAGAGAACTGATTACGGACTTCTCTTAGTATGTGCTGCGAGTGGCTGGCAAATCTAGCAATTCTTGCTTTGAACGGCCTTGTTGTCGATAATGTCTGAAATTGGAAAAAACATAATGTGCCCTAAGCCTTCAGGATTTGCGCTTATCTCCCGTTGTCAGACACTGGAATGATTTTTTGCTGAAATGGTCCCTCACAAACACTCACTCTCTATCCTTGCCATCAGACAAATTCACGTAAACAGATTGTGATAACATCGCTTATTAACTCTAATGCTGTGATATTTCTGTGTGCTTCTTAAAGTCCAGTACTGTACAATGTCTAATCAACTGTGACTAAAATAAAATACAGACTGGAGGGAAGGGCCTAAAATAGACTGCCCTTGTGAAAAAGAAGCACACTTTGGCATAACTTTTAAAAGAGTACTTATTACAGAAATAATATACTTTAAAAGTAATATTTTCAGACATTTAATTAGATGTTATTTGCACTTAAAAGAAAATGTATTATAATTTAAGTTAAACTTAAAAATTTGTTTAGACATACTTGCGTAGGAAATAAGTATATGCACTACCAGTCAAAAGTTTTTTTTAATGTTTTTTAAAGAAGTCTCTTCTGCTCACCAAGCCTGCATTTATTTGATCCAAAGTACAGCAAAAAAAAAAAATGTATATATTTTTTCAGGGTTTTTGATGAATAGAAAGATCCAAAGATCAGCATTTATCTGAAACAAAAAGCTTTTGTAACATTTTACATTATATCATTCAAAAGCTAGGAATCGGTATAATTTTGATTTTCTGATTTCTGATAAATGCTGTTTTTTCAAAGTTTCTATGCTTCAAAGAAACCTGGAAAAAAAATCAACTCGGCTGCTTTCAACATAATAATACTAAATGTTTGTTGAGCAGCAAATCAGAATATTAGAATGATTTCTGACTGGAGTAATGATGCTAAAAATTCAGCTTTGAAATCACAGAAATAAATTACATTTTAAAATATATTCAAATAGAAATCAGTTATTTTAAATAGTACAAATATTTTAAAATTGTACTGTTTTGCTGAACTTTGGATCAAATAAATAAAATGCAGGCTTGGTGAGTGGAAGAGGTTCTTTAGTTAACATTAGTTAAAAACATTAGTTAACATGAACTGCACTTATACAGCATTTATTAATCTTTGTTCATGTTAATTTCAACATTTACTGATACATTATTAAAATCTTGTTAACATTAGTTAATGCAGTGTGAACTAACATGAACAAACAATGAACAACTGTATTTTCATTAACTAACGTTAATGAAGATTAGTAAATACAGTAATAAATGTATTGCTCATGGTTAGTTCATGTTAGTTAGTGCATTACTAATGTTTAATTAATGAACCTTATTGTAAAGTGTTACCAAGACGTCTTTAAAAAACATTAGAAATCCTACTGTTCAAAAACTTTTGACTGGTAGTGTACAGTACATGTAATTTCATCATTTCTGTTGCCTTGGAAATATAAAAGTGCACTTCTGACAATACTAACAAGTATGCTTTAATGTCACTTGTATGCTGTCTATTTAAATATATTTTAAATTATACATTTGTAATGATAAAGATGTAATTTAGTACATTTAAAGTATATTTACACAGCTAAGTCTAAATTATAATCTAGTACTTTAATATATCAGTCCACACAGCAAAATAAGTGTACTTTTTAAATATAATTTGAAAGTATTACAAAGTTATTTAAAAAAGTACATTTACATGTACTTAGAAACAAAGTCATGAAAGTGTATTCTCTTAAAATACACATAAGTGGCCTTTTATTTCATTAATATTCCTGGTAACACTTTACAATAAGGTTAATTAGTTAACATTAGTTAATTACTTTAGTTAACATGAACTAAGAATGAACAATACTTCTACAGCATTTATTAATCTTAATGTTAATTTAAACATTTACTAATGCATTATTAAAATCAAAAGTTGTGCTTGTTAACATTAACGTGAACTAACATTAACAAAGATTAATAAATACTGTAAGAAATGTTGTTCACAATATATTAATGGAACCTTATTGTAAAGTCTTAAAGGATAACTGTTGCCAAAATGCAACCTGGGCTGTTTTTTTTTTTTTACTGTAAACGAGACAAACTTATATCTAAAAGCATAATTACGACAAACGAGCCATTTTTGAGATTGACCGTGATTTAGTTTTGTGATCAATGGCCGGTGAATGGGAGTACTAGGGGCATAACTTTGAGCGCATCAAAATCGATATTTTTACAACACTAAGAAGGCTCGACACACCATGACACTTTGCTCGAAGTATCGCCTGGGTCTCTACATGAATTCGAGCATTGAGAACATTGTTCGTGTACACACAGTTTACTAAAAAGAAAGGTTTTGAACAGTTCACTTTCACTGTTTGAGTTTCCGCTCGCTGGCGCGGCCGTCTTGCCAGTCAGGAGGTGTCGATCTCCGAGTGCGAGGATGGATAGCTCCTAAAGCATATTTCCATATAAATGCACGGCTAATTCGTTGTTTTGTCGCAAGTGAAAAAACAATATTAAACTTCTAGTTGTAAAAAGAGCCTCATATAAGCCTAATATTTCGTCCTATGGAGTCCATTCATTCGCATTCGGAGATCCCAGGTTGCATTTTGGCAACAGTTATCCTTTAACATATTCCTTAATACATGTTTATACTTTTAAGATTTAAAGTTTGCTGCAATTATAAGCACACTTTTACCACAATGATAGCTCTATATTGCTGTATTTGATTATAAATTCTTTTGCCCTGTGTCTATGATCACATTTGTGAAATAAAATAAAGAGAAATTAGACTGGAAATATGAAATAATTTCGAATAGCGATATGAAGTTTCAAAGTTTGTAGAAACGATATGTGAAATGTTGAGGGGCAATGATTCTCATAAATAAACACTTAACTACAAAAACACGACGTTCCAGTAGGGAGTGGTGCAACTTCGCTGACCAATTCCTAAAAAAAGCTTGAATATTCATGACGATGATGCTGTTTGTAGTCATGGAAACTCAACACAATAGGTCGACGTGCCTCTCTCTCTTTCTCTCTCTCTCTCTCTCACTTCGGTCGGTGTACGCGAGCCCTCTCCATCCTCTCCTAAAGCCCTTTACTTTGCGCATGTACAGCTAAACTGAACATTTCATCGACTCCAAGATGGCGTTAACACCACTGGCTTGCGTTCTGCTTCTTCTTTCCGTGCAATGTGAGTACACATCCCCACACTTCTATACTTTCCTTGTAGAAGAGGCAAAAGTGATACAAATAGCGGTGAATCATTTATCGAAGTTCTTCAAATGTCTTTCACTGAACGTCCTGTTTCACAGAAGTGCTGGTCTCTTCAAGCCAACTAAACTATTGAGCTAACCCGTTAGCTCTTTCACATGAGATGTGGCTGTTGAATCCAAAGTGGGATAAAAGTAACATTTTCGGATGGATGTGTCTTGTTTTACAGCGTGGGCTTTGGATTTTAGTTGTGTCGCGCTGGAATGTTTCTCATCGCGGGCTGGTGGAGACTCGCATCCCGCTCTGCGTGTTTGTCCAACTAACCATAAATAAATCCGCACGTCTCTATTCTCTTATTCTACAGGTTACATGGGTTGTTTACGTGAATATTAGATTTGCTTTTTAAAGCACAGCTTTTATAATCTCATAAAACTCACATGGAAAAGTGTTTTCGTGCTGTTTTGTTTCGCTGGATCATTCGCCTCAGTTCTTTGTTCACGCTGTAAAAGTTTTTGAAATTGCATAAACAAATTAAGGCTGAGTAATGTTTTTGTAGTGGTGGTGTTTTTCCATTTCGCTTTTCAAAACACTCTCGTTTTCTTTACTTTTGACTGTTTTTAACGATAATAAACTGTTTGAGTTGGAAGCAGGGCAATGTTTATTGCGAGATAACGGTTTTCTGCTTGAAGTGTTCATAAGAGGGGATCAGGCGGCGCGCAACGCGGGCTCCAAGCATTAGCACTCGCTTTGATTTCAGCATTTATTGCCTTCAGCTTTCACAATTCTACAGTCTTAAGTTTAGTGCTTCGGGGAAATAATTAAAAAGATGGCATATTTTTGTCCTGGGTCGTTTGAAGAGTCGGTCGTAATTTAATCAGTCTAGACCAATAGCTTAATTAAATTCAGTCGGAAGATGAAGTTTCTTTTAGTAGCTCAATAGCTTCGCTGTTGTAGCCTAAATAAATCATATTGACAGTTTGCTGAAGTCGATTTTGAGCCTAGTATAAACTCTTGTTGTTGTTCACGTCATGTGCTTTTTATTTTCTCGTTATCTGTTTTGTTTGATTTGGAAAATGAACATTTGTTGACCTTTTTAAAAGGTTGCAGTTGTAGGGAGTCACGTAGGCTCTTGTAAAAACTGCACATCTCCTGTGATTATTCAAGTATGCTGACTGGCTTAATTACAGACTGAAGCACTAAATACTGCTGGTAAGTCTGTGTTGTGTAGTAAATACTCTAAAATCTACCATCTCTTGTTTATTTGTTAATTCATTTACTGTATGTTTTTAAAATTTGTGACCCTGGACTACAAAACCAGTCATAAGTGTCTTTTTTTTTATTTACATTTATACATTATCTGTAAGCTGAATACATAAGCTGAAATTCGTTATGATAGGACCATCTTTAACGGAGATACAACTATTTGAAAATCTGGAATCTGAGGGTACAAAAAGAATCTAAATATTGAGAAAATCACATTTAAAATTTAATAAATAATAACTAAATAATAAACATATTTTAAATTGCTTATTAATAAATGTTCACCTTTTGATTATTGCTGATGTCTCTAGTAATTATGTGTCTGATTTTTAATTTTCAACCTATTTTTGCTTCATTTTAAACCAGCCATCGTCATTTTTAAACAATAGTTGAGTTAAATAAAACTACCCAGAAGGTTGTGTTAAACATTTGTGACCCTGGAACACAAAACCAGTCATAAGAGTCCATTTTTTGAAATTGAGATTTGTACATTATCTGAAAGCTGAATAAGCTTTCCATTGATGTATGGTTTGTTAGGATAGGACAATATTTGGCACAACTATTTGAAAATCTGTAATCTGAGGGTGTAAAAAAGCATTTAAAGTTGTCCAAATGAAGTTCTTAGCAATGCATATTACTAATCAAAAATTAAGTTATTTAAGTTATTAAAATTAAATATTTACGGTAGGAAATTTACAAAATATCTTCATGGAACATGATCTTTACTTAATATCCTAATGATTTTTGGCATAAAAGAAAAAAACAACAATTTTGACCTATTGCTACAAATATAACCGTGCTACCTAAGACTGGTTTTATGGTCCAGGCCAGGGTAGCATTTAATTCCATATTTCACCCAGCAATGGGTTGTTTTTAACCCAGTGTAGTCATTTAAATATAAATATTTGACTGTAAATTAAAAATGTAATACTTTACATTACAGTGGCCATGCTACATTGTTTAAAACATGTTTTGTTTTTAGTATTATTTATTTAAATACACTGCAGCTAATGTTTGGTGTGATTTGAAACAATATTAAGCATAAATCTACAAGTTCCATAATATTTTTAGGCAGTCTGATTAAAAAAAAAAAAAAGTTTCAGCATAAGTCACCTCATCAACAGAACAGTCCAAAGTCTATGCCAAAAGCAGTTTCTTCTTGCTTTGTTATACCTTATATGCTTAAAAGCCTGTGTCTAGTCTCTGTACAAGTGTATTTGTACAGTGGAAACTCTCCGGTGTCTTTTGCCAGCACTTTTGGTGCCAAGATATGCTTTACTGGATAGGATAAAATAGATTCAGGAATAGTACAAAGGTTGAGATCACAGCCCATATTTTAGATGAATACTTGGACGTGTAGTAGCCTTCCATTTTAGTCCACAGCGAACGCTTCAGTCTTTGGAGAAATGTGATGTTGTGAAACAATAAAACACATTCACCATTAGGTCACCTAGTGCGAAAATGCTGATAATTGTCTGCTTGTGAGGTTTGTACTTCAGATGTGATTAAATACAGCTTAAATAGTGAAAAACAGTGAAAGTGATAGCTTGTCCCTAGAAGGCTGAGTGTGCTTTCTCTTCCACCCGCTGCTTCCCAGCAAATGGCTTTCTGGGGGTTCGTGAAAAGCATGCTGGACCTTCTGGGCACGTCCATCAGTTACAAGCTGACATTTCTGATGTGTTCAGTAAGCGACTGAGAGAAATGTGCACGGAAAACATAGCCGTTCTCTGTGTTCTTCACCCAGGGCTGTTGCGGACAAAGACACGTTGCCCTTCCGCACGTGCTTGAGTTCGTTTTAGCTAGAAGGTACCGCATGGGAAAAGTATGTTGTAAACAGCATCTTGTGTTCCTAAAGGTAGTTTATCGTCACTCAATAGTGATGGGAAAAATTCCAGACGGGGGGTCCCAGCATAATCCGCATGGGTACCGGGACAGGCAGGCTGTCGTGATGAAACATGCTGAGTCTTTGAGCAACAGGAGAACGGCACATGTCCGGTCAGCCAGCCGGAGTAACCCAGAGTAACGTACAGAAACAGCTGAGTGGCTGTGGGTGCAAGTGAATGGAGGACCCTCCTGACACGGAGCTAAAATATGTCCCACTCAGCCTACCACAGATACTCAGCATTGAGAACAAATGTGGAATGCTCACCCACAAACATACGTCTTGAGATTTCATTTACGTCATATGCGCAAAAGGTGAAGATTATATAAAGTGTCAGTTGAGTTAAATATGAAACATTTTGCATTTTTTAGTATCAAAGTCATAAGTGTTAAAAGGAAATCTGAGAGACTCTTATGAAATGGAAACATGAGAGGTGTTTTTTATGCTTATCCTGCTTTTATTCATTTGTATCTTTTGGTAAGCGGTGACAGATGTGGAAGGGAAAGCCTAGAACGAACAGATTCGCAGGTCAGGAATGGCAAGCATGTACATTCTCTAAATGTCAATAAGACTTCCATGTGTAAGATAGGCATTGATCAAAATAGTTCCTGACTGCTGTGCTGGATATACTGGAGCCTGTGCAAATAAGCAGGATTAGTGCAGATTTTTCTTTTTATTTCATGTCTTTCCAAACCTTTCTTTTTTCTGTCGAGCATAAAAGATGTTTTTCACAAAACTGTTTTTAGCAAAGTGGAAGTCAAAGGGGTCCAAAACAGCACTGGACTCCTTTGATTTCACCTGAAGAAGATATTTCACATAAAAGTCATTTACATATAGTCCACAAGAGAATATAATAGCTGAATTTATTAAAATGACTCAAAATGTTCAAAAGTTTACATTGACTTGATTTTTAATACTGTGTTGTTACTTGAATGATCCACGCTTTTTTTTTTTTTTACTATTTTTTTGTTTGTTTGTTTGTTTGTTAAGTGATAGTTGTTCATGAGTCCCTTGTTTGTCCTGAACACTTAAACTACCCACTATTCTTCAGAAAAATCCTTTAGGTCCCACACATTCTTTGGTTTTTCAGCATTTTTGTGTATTTGAACCCTTTCCAACAGTGACTGCATGATTTTGAGATCCATCTTTTCACACTGAGGACAACTGAGGGACTATAACAGAAGGTTCAAACGCTCACTGATGCTGCAGAACAAAAAATTATGCATTGAGAGCCAGGGGTGTAAACTTTTGAACAGAATGAAGCTGTGTGCTTTTTTTCTTATTTTGCCTAAATATCAGATTTTTCTCATTTAATGCGGCCCTTCAGAAGATACAGAAGATAGTTGTTTCCCAGAAGACAAAAAAAGTTACATTTACCCTGATTTTCAAATTCAAAAAGTTTTCAACAACTGAGGCAAACTGTCTTTTTTTTTTAGAGAAAACGTTTTTGGGTTCGATTTGGGCTTCATTTTGGGTCATTTTTGAATTACCCCTTGTCTTTGTTTTTGATTATATTTGATTTTTGACTGTCTCATGATTAATATTTTTTTAACACTATTCATGTATTTATCATAATACATAATTCGTGTTTGTATATCACCTTTTCAACTACTTGTTTACTCAAGAGACAGTTCTTTATTTGTTCCAAGTGCTCATCATTTCTGAATACCGAAGTCTGTTTAGATCATTTCCTGTCGCTGATTCTATCTCATCACATCCTTCCGAAGGAAAAGTCTGTGCCTGTCCAAATCTTCCTCAACTTTGTCTTTGCCGGTTGCTTGTTCAAGTAGGTGAATAGCTCCAGACTAAATCAGTTGGATACTGTCAGCTTCATGCAGTAATTACTTATTAACCAATTTCAGAGACTGAGATAATGAGTGTCTCCTTCCGCCTCAGTTTTCATTTTCATATAGACTTGTTTCATGTATAGAGCGAATTTAAATTAAACCTTGATTTATAATGCAATCATCACAAAGGTAATTATTATTGCTAAAAATAGAAATATGCAACCGATCATCTGACAGCCGCTGGAATCAAATGCCAGGCTCTCTATGGAAACAAGCCACGTGTCCTGTTTATAAGCTCAGAAATACTTACGAAAGTAAATTTGAATGTAAACTGACATGATAATAATTGGTTTTACATTAGTCACATGCAGGCTAAGGAGGCTTTTTCTAATCCACTGTGCCGCTTTTCCATTTTTTTTCTATGGAAGCATGCTGTTATGCTTGTGTCTGACGCCTTTCGCAATGTCTGGCACATGACACACCATTCTAAAAATGCACTACTCAGGTTAAAAGAACTTTCCAGTGTCTCATGCATCTAATAATGTAAGGAGAACGTACAATTTGATACAAGATCTTTGTCTCGGTTGTGATGTAGTAGCATCTTCATCGAGTTTCTCCCGCCGTTTGCACACCTTGCATTTGATGTGCACTATCACACAAACGTTGACAGATAGAACAGGCCAACTCCCATGATTCACCTTGGTAACGATGATTTGAATCCCTCACAGCAGATATCAAGTTCTAAAGCAACTGCTATGAAGAGCAGATGACTTCGGCATGCTGATAAAAAAAGACCTGCAAATGCAATTGTTGACTGTTCCAGTTGAGGTTTTGAGGGAATAAGATGATGAGCGTGACAGATTTTCACATTTCCAAATACTGAGAAGTTCTCAGAAGCTCATTTTTGAGGTTAGTGACTGTGGGAGATGATGTGTGGCTGTACAAGAAACTCCGATACATGAATCGAAGCTCTATCAACAAACAGCTCATCCGCTTGGATTTATGATCTCTCCATCGAATTACGCTTTGTCATTTTTATGACTCTAGTCAGCCTCGCAAACAGTCAATCATAAGAACAATTTATCACCTACTTTTTTAACACGGCTGTTCTCCGGAAAGGAGAAAATGTATTACCCTAGCCTATTTCGTATCAATTTTTAACTCTAAGCCTATATATTTTAAACAGCAATAGCTGCAAAATACCTCTCTTAAAATAGTGCCTCCACTGTCTACTGTATTAACGGTTGATAAGTGAAGGCAACATAAACGGAGCAACCTTAATGAGAATCTTATTTGCAGTGTAACTCCTCCCTGGGTTAAAATCCACCATTAGCACCAGATTTGTTGTGTGCGTTTAGCCGACTGGTCAGATTGCACTGACAGATTGCGCTCAGACCATCTGGCAGGCCGGCGTTAAGGCCACCTCATACCGCTCCTCGCACTTACTTGCTAAGTTAACAGGGATGAGTTTGAAAATAAAACCGGGCAACCCTTAAAGCTGAGCTTGAACTTTTTATGACAGCCACAGGCGAATTAGATCTATTTCAAGATGCCATCTGATTCACAAAATGCTATTAAATCTGAGCGTCTGTATTCATAGATTAAGATAAAAGTCTTTATTCGAGTCAGATTGCCATCATTGTAACTCCCCCATCATCATCACCCAGAGCAGTTGAAAAAAACAAGTTACTCTTAAATACAAGCTTAATGGTTTGCTTTTTGAAAAGGATGTTTGAGTCCTCTAGTGGCTTTAAAACTTAAATGAACTTTGTAATAGTATGCGCTGAGTACAGCTGTTGTGGGTTTGCAAGTGTGTCCTGAACATGTAAGTTCCTAGGATATTTGTCATTATGCCAGGCATTGGTCGAGATCTTCCTACCCGGTGGCCCGAGGTGTATATATAAGCCTATGTATGTATAGCATAATTGGCAGAATATGTTTGTTTTGACTGGTGGTTAAGGATTTTTTTTTTACTGGCAATAAAGCTGTTCGGCCATAACAGCAGTTTGTAGGCCAGTGCGGAAAACTCAGGAATTTCAAATAAGTTTTTATGTGTATTGTGGTTTCCAATTTACAAGAACCATGAAAATTAAAGAAATGGATGTTGTCATTTACTTACCCTCATGTTGTTACAAACCTGTATGGTGTTCTTTATTCTGCAGAAAACATAAAGTATTTGTCAATGGATTGTTGTTTTGGACCCCATTGACTTTCATTGTATTAGAAAAAAAGTTAAACTTCTTTAAAATATCTTCTCTTGTAGGGATGTAATGATAGTATCGATATCGTGGTATCGCGATAGCAATATTACCTTGATATTATCGTGGTCATGTGACGATATGAAACGATATACAGGTGCATCTCAATAAATTAGAATGTCATGGAAAAGTTAATTTATTTCAGTCATTCAACTCAAATTGTGAAACTTGTGTATTAAATAAATTCAATGCACACAGACTGAAGTAGGTTAAGTCTTTGGTTCTTTTAATTGTGAGGATTTGGCTCACATTTAACAAAATCCCACCAATTAGAATCTCAACAAATTAGAATATGATGACATGCCAATCAGCTAATCAACTCAAAACACTTGCAAAGGTTTCCTGAGCCTTCAAAATTGTCTCTCAGTTTGGTTCACTAGGCTACACAATCATGGGGAAGACTGCTGATCTGACATTTGTCTAGAAGACAATCATTGACAAGGAGGGTAAGCCACAAACATTCATTGCCAAAGAAGCTGGCTGTTCACAGAGTGCTGTATCCAAGCATGTTAACAGAAAGTTGAGTGGAAGGAAAAAGTGGAAAAAAAAAAGATGCCCAACCAACCGAGCACAATATGGCATCCCCCCTCCCCACTCCCCCGCTGGCCTGCACTCACATAGGTTTCAGCATTCGTGCCGGAGCACGCTTACGTCATTATGGTGTGACGGTTTCAGGATAAACGGGAAGAGCGGCGCTCTCGCTGAACGCAATTTATTCCATCGCTGTTTTTACTTTGTGGATAGTAATTTTGAGTCGTTTGTTCCGCGGTGGTCCACAGCCAATTGTTAAACAGGTCTATCGCCTTTATGGCACGAAAATTTTCGCGCAATCGTGCTGCTCGTATGAGGAGATTTGCAAGGTACCAGCTGAAGTGCAGCAAGGACTTTGCAGCTTTGATTACAGACTATAAAAACGTTGATTACCTCGCAAAAACGCGACGTCACGTGTCCTGTTCCGTGCTCCAGCACGGTTAGCGCTCACACTGCATGCGAACCGCGCCCGAGTCCAACTGAACCGTGCTCAGGCCCACCTCTTCCAAGCGGGCCAGGGACGGCTAAATGAGCCGAGCCCGGGCACGGTTCGGAGCACTCACACTAGTCAAACGAACCGTGCTTTGGTGGTCAAACGCACTCGGGCACGGTTCAAACTGCCTAGTGTGAGTACACCCTAAGCAAAGCTCTCACGTCGTTCAAGCAATCAGCTCGTGATCTGGTGTTTTCTGCGCCTCAGAGCGGCTCTGTTTACAGTGAAAGCCGTGAACTGGTTTATTGCATGTGCTGTGAGTTTAGCTGCGTTTGGGAACACGACGACCACCAGGTATCCTTTCTTTTGACAGCAGATGATTAAAGCATTTCACTAGATTTGTAGATTTGTAAGCCTTTTTTTCACTGAAGCTGGAGTTTTCTGTCAAAATAAAAGCTCTACTGCCGTTTCTGTCAAAATAAAAGCTTAGAAGTGCAATATGAATTGCTGACAATGGGTAACGTTACTGCAGTCCAAATTTAAAATATCTCTTACATGTAGAAATTAGGAGAGAAGTATTGTAATTCATTTTTATTTAATTTACAGTGCAGTTGTTTTACAATACATAGCTATTACTGTCATAGGAATAACAATAATATAATTTTTTTATATATTTATTATTTTATTCTAATTTGTTTGGCTTCTAAAACACCATTGTGAATGTAATTTAGACTGAGACAGTATATCACAACTAAAAAAGAGGGTTGAGTCTCCTTTAAAGTTGCAAGTCAAGGTACAAGTCAATTCACTGACTTTTTTCAGAGTTTTCTTAGTTAAGAAAATAGGTTGGAGCTCTTAATTTTGAACTTTCAAAGTGCATTAGATAGAATAAATTAACTTTAAAAAGTAAATTTTCATTTTTTTTAAATATCACAATAAATATTGTATCACAGACTTCATATCGCAATATAATCATATCGTGAGTTTTTTTATATCCCTATTCTTTTGTGTTCTATGAAATCAAAAATGCTAATTTGAGTTATTTTAATGTAAACTACGGTAGCCTAAGTATCATGTCAAAAAGCGAATGACTTGTTTTCTGAAATCTGACGGTTATACATAGCAGTTTGTTCATGGTGTCCCAAGGCGAACACGTTATCTCTGAGATTTGCCCTATTGCAGACAATACAGGCTACGTGTTTACACCAAGATGACCTTAAAAGGAGTCGCTAAGATAGGGGGCATGAGATGCTTCCTGCAGGAAACTAATCAGTCAGTAGCCTTAAGAAGATTTGCTGAGACTTAAGACGTCCTAATAACGTGCAGAGATACGGAAACAATGCCAGAATGCTGGATGTAATTAAAGGATCTTACTGTAACTAACCAAGTGGAAAAGATGCCGCAGTTGTTGATGTTCTCCGGAAACAAAGAGCGAAAACAGTAGAGAAGGAATGTGAAAGCGTAGCTTTGTAACTGATTCTTTGTAAAAAGTCAAGGTGGAGGTTTCCATATTATTTGCTTTTAAACGCTACCAAAGCGTTCAGGCTAGATCTGGTTCATAATTTTGATTGTACATTGATTTAGTATTAGATTTACACTGCAAAGAGTGATGTGTATTTGCTAGCATTATTGCACTACATTAACAGGCTGTATCTGTTGTACTTGACCTCTTCATTGGCAAAGCTGGGAGTGTGCATGGCCTCGGGGATGTTCTCATAAATAGTAGAAATGATTGGCTGTAGCAGTTTTTTCTAATGCCCTATGATAATTTCTGGCTTCTGAAAGTATTGAACTGCAATGGCATTTGCATAAATTGTCTCTTAAGAGGACAGAATTTCTAATTATGCTGATGCTTCAATTGAATTTTGAAGGTTAGTTTCAATCGTTTGCCTCTGAGCTCAAGGGACACAGCATTTTCTCTTTTTTCTGCTTTTGTGTGCCACAGTTTTAGTACTATGTTCTTATGATGATGCAGTGCAGTAATTGTGAATTAGTTTACTGTGTTTAAATTCACAGCACTGATCTTGAAGGGACAGGAAGCCACAATGTCTGAGAACATATTGTGTTGTACTTTCAATTACAGCTTCCATTTGTTGTTCTGTGGACTGAAGAACAAAGAGAACACTGATGTGTGGCTTCTTGAAATATTAAAACACAAAACAGTCGAGAAAGAATAGAGACAACAAATAATTTATGGCCAAAATAAGGCCTTAGAAGACACACAAATAATGCCTTTTAGCTTGGTCCCTAGAAAGTACGATCCCATCTAGCCATTGCACTCCTCAGAAGTGAAAGTTTTCCCCAAAGTTGAGAAAAGACTCCTTTTCTTCCTGCACATGAACAATGATCTTATGGTTCTGTGCACATTCATGGAATCTTCACTTTTGAGCGGATGAAACCACCACAGACGTATAGTGAAATAAATTCTCTGCTACTGAGTCATTCATGCGGAAGTGGGCAACCATGCAGCTTTATTTCTTATCAGCACCACTCAAGATCACTCCTCATATTGTATGTCTATGGGCAACATCCTATTGTTGAGGGAGAGGACCATGAGTGCAATGGAAATGGAAACTTCAAATCTGAGGTCGAAAATGTAGGGTGAAGCACTTATTGTTGTATCAGTTTCCTCCTAATGCTGACTGCATTTCAGGAAAATGGAGAGCAGTTGTCTATCAGAAGTAGACATCACACGTGTTACACTTATCATGGGTGGGGTTAATTATATCTACTGCTGTCTAAATTGGAGATTCCAAAACGACGGCAATAGAGTTGACCGAGTGAGATATTTTCAGCAGTTGAGGAAATACTATTCCCCTCATGAAACTACCCTCATTAGTGAGTTTACATTGTATTCTCACTGGATAGCAAAGGATTAAAGCAGATAAGCGCCATGCAGTCGGGTCGGGACGTTAGGAATTGGCACGCACATCTGGATCAACCGATGCAAAATGTATGCAGTGTGAATAAATCCTAAAGGTAAAGGTGGAGTTTTTGCTCTACATTTGTGAATGCACCAACATTTATTGATGATCATTGTGAGACCTTGCTAAAACAGTTGAATGCTCACTTTATCAGTTGTTTAAATCTATCTTTTACCCTGTGCCAGTGTTTCCTGCACCATGTTTTTTGCTGAATCTGCAGTTTTCCAGCAAAAGCGGTCATATTATAACTTTGTTTGCCCTACAGATTGAATTTGTGAGGTAAAATGGCTTGCTTCATGAAACATGTACATAATAACAGCAGCATGGCTGGTGTAGTTTGTTTCACTAACTGATTATTTTAAACTGGTTCTTTTTAGTGAATCAAAACCATGAAGCACAAGCCGTGTCATTCTAATCACAAACAAATTACTCTTTTGATGAATTGTTAAAAAAGCTGACAAGCTTAGGAGTTTAAATCAGTTTGCTGAATACTAAATCCAACAGAGCAGTTACTGTATCAAAATTAAGTTACATTACCTCACATTACCATTTACCTTTTAAACAGACATTGTAACTGTAAAATATCCTTATGAATCGGAATCAAATTTGGAAATGTGTATCGATTGTACAGTAAGCGTGGTTCTTTCCAGATTCTTTATTTTTTTAAAACCAGACATGTTAGATACGTAATCCAAACCATGCGGAATAACCAGTGTAGTGCGATTCACAAACGAACAACTCTTTGAACGAGTCCTTTTATTGAATCATTGAAAAAACTAACAAGCTTAGGAGTTTGAATCAGTCTAATGAATTCTAAATCCGACAGAGAAGTTACTGAAACAATATCAAATAACCATTACCATTTATCATTGAAATGGACATTGTAGCTGAAAAATAGCCTTATGAATCAGAATCAAATCTGGAAATGTGTATTGATTGTATGTGCGGTTCTTTCCCTGATTCATTTTTTTTAAACTAGGCGTGTTAACATCTCATTCACAAACTAATGATTCTTATGAAACGGTTCTTTTTAGTGAATCAAAACCAAATGGCATAACCAGTGTAGTGCGATTCAAAAACAAATAACTATTTGAACGAGTCTTTTGATTAAAAATTGACAAGTTTAGGAGTTTGAATCATTTTGATGAATTCTAAATCCAACAGAGCAGTTACTGAATCAACATCAAGTAACCATTACCTCACATAACTGAAAAAATCCCTTATGAATCAGAATCAAATCTGGAAATTTGTATCGATTTGTAAATGTGGTTCTTTCCCTAATTCTTTTTTTTTTTTTAAATTAGGCATGGTAATATTCAATTCACAAACTAACGATTCTTATGAAATGGTTCTTTTTAGCGAATCAAATCCATGCAACATATCCAGTGTAGTGTGATTCACAAAGAAATAACTCTTTGAACAAGTCCTTTTGATGAATCATTGAAATTTTTTTAAAAACAAGCTTAGGAGTTTGAATTTTAAATCCAACAGAGCAGTTACTGAATCAACATCAAGTTACCTTTACCTTACAATACCATTGCCATTTAAATAGATGTTGTAACTGAAAAATAGCCTTATGAATTGGAATCAAATCAGGATATAATTGATTGTTTTTTTTTTAACTAGACATGTTAACACTCAATTCACAAACGAATGATTCTAATGAAACGCTCCTTTTTAGTGAATCAAAACCATGCTACATAACCAGTGTAGTGCTATTCACAAACAAATGACTCTTTTGAGTGGGTCCTTTTTATGAATCATTGAAAAAAGTTTGATGAATTCACTGATTCCAACAGAGCAGTTACTGTCTCAACATTAAGTTACCATTACCTCACATTACTATTACCAATTAGCATTTAAATTGACATGACGTAACTGACAAATACCCTTATGAATCTGAATCAAATTAGAAAATGTATATCAATACCCAGCCGTACTTTTTCGATACTTCTTGTTTAAGCTCCACTTGTAAGCGTGGTTCTTTCCCTTATTCTTTTTTTTAAACTAGGCATGTTAACATCTGATTGACAAAGTAATGATTTTTATGAAATGGTTCTTTTTAGTAAATCAGAACCATGCGGCATAACCAGTGTTGTGAGATTCAGAAACAAATAACTCTTTGAACGAGTACTTTTGGTGAATCATTCAAAAAACTGACAAGCTTAGGAGTTTGAATCACTTTGATGAATTGTAATTCCAACAGAACAGTTACTAAATTAACATCATGTTACCATTACATCACATTACCATTTAGCAATAAAACGGACATTGTAACTGAAAAATACTCTTACGAATCAGAATCAAATCAGGAATTGTGTATTGATACCCAGCCCTACTTTATAATACTTTGGCTTAAGCACCACTTGTAAGCACGGTTCTTTCCCAGATGCATGTTAACATCCGATTCATAAACTAATGATTCTTATAAAATTGCTCTATTTAGTGAATCAAAACCATGCGACATTACCAGTGTAGTCCGAAATATCAAAATCACAAACAAATAACTTTTTCAACGAGTTCTTTTGATGAATCATTAAAAAAAACATCAAGTTTAAGAGTTTGAATCAGTTTGATACATTCTAAATCCCATTAAGTTAGTTACCTCACATTACTGTTACTATTTCACATGTAAATGAACATTGTAAATGAAATATACCTGTATGAATCAGGAAAAACGATACCTATCGATACCCAGTCCTAATAATGTCTCAGGTTGCCTCGTGAAAAAATGGAGGTTTGAATACTTCTGATTCAACCTTATCTTAAAGTGTGGTTCTTTCTCATTTTTTTTTTTTTTTAAACTAGGCATCTGATTCACAAACGAATGATTCTCATGAAAGTTATTTTTAGTGAATCAAAACCATGCGGCATAACCAGTGTAGTGTGATTCACAAACAAACAACTCTTTAAACGAGTCATTTTGATGAATCATGAAAACCAGCTTAGGAGTTTGTTGAATCAGTTTGATGAATTCTAAATCTAACAGAGTGGTTGAATTTAACTCTATGACCGTTAAGTTCCCATTATCTCACATTACGGTTAGTATTTTCCATTTAAATGAACATTGTGAATGAAATATACCCATATGAGTCAGGAAATGTCTATTAACACCCAGCCCTAAGCCTTAGGTTGCCTCATTTAAGAATCAATGTTTGAATACTTTTGGCTCAGGCTCCACTTGAAGTGGGGTTCATTCCCTGATTTATTTATTTTTTTAACCGGGCATCTTAACATCAGATGTGTCTGTAATCTCCATCCTTAATCGGTGAGAGCTCTGTCCAAGTTTTAATGTCGCCTCTGTGGAAAACCAAGAACATTTTTATGATTTGAAATATGCTGCGTTTGTTTTTGCAAGTGTTAACACTTCTGCCAAATCTGCAATTGGGGAAAAGAGCAACAGAATCTGACTGTTAAATAAAAGTACACACCCTTGCTCCGCTGCCACAGCCACACGATATCATGTGCTTTCCTGTGGTTGCATCAAGATGTCAGTCTTTTACATCCTCCCACGGTCCACTGGAATGTCCACATTTGTTTTAGATGTCTGTGCAAGCGGATGGGCATCGAATGCTCCACATTTTCGCCGAGTGAGCAGGAGCAAAGCGTTTCCCAAACAAGAGGGGATCTTCCTGAGCAGGTGATGAAGTGGTTCCTTTGGGGAGGTCACTGCTTGCGTGGTGCTCAGATGGTGTGCGTCCCGAGCCGTGAACCCCCCACTCTCACCCCACCTGTTTCACTGCAGCATTCCCTCTCTGGCCACTTAGACGGCGTATGCGAACTATTTGAGTCTTAAGCATGCCTTTGCGAACATTTGTTGTTTCAGCCTAACTTGCTCTCTTTAAATTCCTCAGCCTTTTTTTTAGGTGAAGCAGAAGTATGTATCACAGATTTATGCAAAACTCTCACTGTTTTAATTTGTGGAAGTGTTGACACTCTCTCTGAGAAGGGATCAGTCTTGCACATGAAACTGAAGGTGTTTATACATAAAGCTTCTCAGTGCAAGCAAATTCTCACTGTTTCATAATTGAATTTCTATGAATATTTTAATTACATAAGAATATTTTTCTTATGTGAAACACAAAAGTCATTTCTTGATGATAATTTTATGATATACACTACGAGTCAAAAGTTTTTGAACAGTAAGATATTTAAGGTCTCTTCTGCTCACCAAGCCTGAATTTATTTGATCCAAAGTACAAAATGATGAAATATTTTTACTATTTAAAATTAACTGTTTTCTATTTGAATATATCTTAAAATGTAATTTCAAAGCTGAATTTTAAGCATCATTACTCCAGTCACACGATCCTTCAGAAATCATTCTAATATTCTGATTTGCTGCTCAAAAAACATTTATTATTATTGTTAAAAACAGTATAGTTGTTTCATGGTTTCTTTGATGAATAGAAAGTTCAGAAGAACAGCATTTATCTAAAACAGAAATCTTTTGTAACATTATACATTTTAAAGCATGTTTTCTAAATAAAAGTATTATTTTGCATGATTTCTTTAAAAAACATACTGACTCGAAGCTTTTGAATGGTATAGTGCATAATGTTACAAAAGCTTTATATTTCAGATAAATGCTGAGCTTTTTATATTCAAATAATCTTGAAAAAACAGCAGTTCAGCATCTTAGAATGATTTGTGAAAGAAATTATGCAGAAAAAAGAGCTTTGATCACAGGAATAAATGATATTTTTAAATATATTCAAATAGAAAGCAGTTGTTTCAAATAGTAAATATTTTTCACAATATTACTGCTTTTGTTGTACTTCAGATCAAATAAATGCAGGTTTGGTAAGCAGAAGAGAATCTTTAAAAACATTAAAAATCTTACTGTTAAAAAACTTTTGACTGGTAGTGTATATATAGACTGTTACAGTCAGCAAACAAGGAAAGTTGCAACATTTGTAGAAAGTAGCTTTCCCTGTTCGACCTCTCACCTCAAGTGTCTGTCCAAACACTGTCTCACCTGTTGTCTATTGTCTCAAACTGTCCCACATTATCAGTAACCCTCGTGCCTGGCCGTTCTGCATTACCTCTGTGGATCTGGCACGAGGATGCGCATTAATCTCACATCAAAGTAGCCGTGAATTACGGTTCCTGAAAACCGATCCAAAACCCTTCCTCAAACAGGCAAGTCGGTTAAACACAAGATAAATCATCCTGAGAGTAGACCCTCTCTCGTTTACATTAGAGACCCTTTGGAGATACAAAAGCCCGGAAGACTGTCACAAGACGGCCTGAGTAATTGTGTCTGCTGTTGCGTAGTTTAATATGCATGTTAATTAATTTACTTAGATAAACCGGTTTCTGCTGCATTTTAGTGTTGCTGAAAACCTCGACATCTGTGTGTTTGGCTGTTTCCCAAATGAAAGGCTTGCATAACCATCTATATACAGTATTTATTTTACAGTGTTTCTGGATTGATTGGGTTTGTGGTCCTGATTTAAATTTCTCATTGCCAGTACATCATTGGTACTGAAGCAGAGTGTGGCCTGTATTTGCACATTTGCAAATGAAAAGAGAGAAGTGGCCATGTAGAAACCTTTTTGCAGACTGTACTATTTATATACACCATATAACCATTTTTGTTTCTCAGTTTCTCTGTTTCCAGGCTTCTATAAATTGCGAGATAAATTGTGTGATATAAACTTGCAATTGCGAGTTATAGTCAGAAATGTGATATAAACTCGCAACTGCAAGAAATAGATTCAGAATTGCAAGATATAAACGTATAATTCTGACTTTTTTCTCAGAATTGCATGATATATATTCACAATTGCAAGAAAATGCGAGATGAAAACTCGTAATTCTGACTTTTTCTCACAATTTAGACTTTTTTGCAATTGTGAGTTTATATCTTGCAATTCTTACCTTTTTTCATGTAATTACCTTTTTTCAATTCTGACTTGAATTGTGATTCGCAATTGCGAGTTATAAAGTCAAATTTTGAGGGTGAAAAAAGACTGATCTATGTTCTCAGAATTGTGAGTTTATATTGCAAGACTTAACTCGCAGTTGCCTGTTATAAAGTAAAAAGTCACAATTTTGAGATATATACTCACAATTCTGAGAAAAAAAGTCAAAATTTTGAGATATGAACTCGCAATTCTGAGAAAAAAGTTACAATTTCGAGATATAAACTTGCAATTTAAAGAAAAAAATCACAATTGTGAAATACAAACGTGCAATTCTAATAAAAAAGTCATAATTTTGAGATATAAACTCAAAATTCTGAGAAAAAAGTGACAATTTCAAGTTATAAACTCAAAATTCTGAGAAAAAAAGTGACAATTTCAAGTTATAAACTCAAAATTCTGAGAAAAAAAGTGACAATTTCAAGTTATAAACTCAAAATTCTGAGAAAAAGTGACAATTGTGAGTTATAAACTCAGAATTCTGAGAAAAAAATCACAATTTCAAGATATAAACTTGCAATTTAAAGAAAAAATCACAATTGTGAAATACAAACGTGCAATTCTAATAAAAAAGTCATAATTTTGAGATATAAACTAAAAATTCTGAGAAAAAAGATACAATTTCAAGTTATAAACTCAAAATTCTGAGAAAAAAGTGACAATTTCATATTATAAACTCAAAATTCTGAGAAAAAAAGTGACAATTTCAAGTTATAAACTCAAAATTCTGAGAAAAAAAGTGACAATTTCAAGTTATAAACTCAAAATTCTGAGAAAAAAAGTGACAATTTCAAGTTATAAACTCAAAATTCTGAGAAAAAAAGTGACAATTTCAAGTTATAAACTCAAAATTCTGAGAAAAAGTGACAATTGTGAGTTATAAACTCAGAATTCTGAGAAAAAAATCACAATTTCAAGATATAAACTTGCAATTTAAAGAAAAAATCACAATTGTGAAATACAAACGTGCAATTCTAATAAAAAAGTCATAATTTTGAGATATAAACTAAAAATTCTGAGAAAAAAGATACAATTTCAAGTTATAAACTCAAAATTCTGAGAAAAAAGTGACAATTTCATATTATAAACTCAAAATTCTGAGAAAAAAAGTGACAATTTCAAGTTATAAACTCAAAATTCTGAGAAAAAAAGTGACAATTTCAAGTTATAAACTCAAAATTCTGAGAAAAAAAGTGACAATTTCAAGTTATAAACTCAAAATTCTGAGAAAAAAAGTGACAATTTCAAGTTATAAACTCAAAATTCTGAGAAAAAAGTGACAATTGTGAGTTATAAACTCAGAATTCTGAGAAAAAAATCACAATTTCAAGATATAAACTTGCAATTTAAAGAAAAAATCACAATTGTGAAATACAAACGTGCAATTCTAATAAAAAAGTCATAATTTTGAGATATAAACTCAAAATTCTGAGAAAAAAAGATACAATTTCAAGTTATAAACTCAAAATTCTGAGAAAAAAGTGACAATTTCAAGTTATAAACTCAAAATTCTGAGAAAAAAAGTGACAATTTCAAGTTATAAACTCAAAATTCTGAGAAAAAATCACAATTTCAAGATATAAACTTGCAATTTAAAGAAAAAATCACAATTGTGAAATACAAACGTGCAATTCTAATAAAAAAGTCATAATTTTGAGATATAAACTCAAAATTCTGAGAAAAAAAGATACAATTTCAAGTTATAAACTCAAAATTCTGAGAAAAAAGTCACAATTTTGAGATATAAACTCATAATTCTGAGGGAAAAAAAGTCACAATTGTGAGTTATAAACTCAAAATTCTGAAAAAAAAGTCATAATTGTGAGATATGAACTCGC
This sequence comes from Garra rufa, assembly GCF_049309525.1. NCBI lineage: Eukaryota > Metazoa > Chordata > Actinopteri > Cypriniformes > Cyprinidae > Garra > Garra rufa. Next base: position 21,642,803 of record NC_133379.1, on the reverse strand, counting down.
AATTCTGAGAAAAAAGTTACAATTGTGAGATATAAACTCAAAATTCTGATGGAAAAAAAGTCACAATTGTGAGTTATAAACTCAAAATTCTGAAAAAAAAGTCATAATTGTGAGATATGAACTCGCAATTCTGAGAAAAAAGTCACAATTGTGAGATATAAACTCGAAATTCTGAGAAAAAGTCAAAATTTCGAGACAAACTTGCAATTCTGAGTAAAAAGTCACAATTGTGAGTCCTAAATTTGAAATTCTTACAAAAAAAATTCACAGTTGAGATATAAATTCGCAATTCTGAGAAAAAAAAAGACACAATTGTGAGATATTCTAAGAAATATAAACTTGCAAGGATGAGAAAAGTCAGAATTTGTGAGATTAAAAAGTCACAATTACCTTTTTTTTTTTTTTTTTTTTCATTCAGTAACAGACACGGACTTCCATAAATCATACTATTCAAATTAATTTGATTTAAAGAGAAAATTAAATGTAAAAATATCCATATAAATAAATAATTCTTCATTCATTTATTTATCCTCATTTTACTTGTTGTTTTCAAGAACTCTCTATATTATAAATACATGATGACAAGAAATCAATCCACAATTACTGATACAAACCAAAGTTATGCTTCAGCCAATAGTCATATTGATTTCATTTTTAAATGCAGTTTATTTTATAACACATTCATGTGGCAGAGGGATAGTTTTATAACAGCATCCACAACTTCAGCTCCAACTGTTCAGAGCTGTGAGTTGCGCTACACAACATGGCTTTTGTACAAGAGTGCAAACAAAAGGCAATTAACAAGAGATGCTATGGGGGGCCAGCACTGTACAATAGACAATGAGAGTTCAGGGGTTTTTGCTTGGCTTGCTGTTTTAGCACTGATTGTATCTTGAAGAGAGGAGTGAATGCTGCTACCGGGTCTATTATGCAGTTTATAGGCTTCCTGCTGCTGGTTCAGTCACTACTCAGTGAGAGCTTGAGACTGTAGAGAGTGAGAAATTCTCTTGTTTACTACACTGTTATTTTATTTTTTATATATATATTTTGTATTTATATATTTCAGTATGGATCAGTAAGATTTTTAATGTTTGCAAAAGAAGTTTCTCATGCTCATCAAGGCTGTTTATTTGATCAAAAATACAGAAAAATATTGTGAAATATTATTACAATGTAAAATTACTTTTTTTCTATTTTAATATACATTAAAATCAAATTTATTCATGTGATCAAAACTCAATTTTCAGCATCATTACTTTGGTATTCAGTGTCAAATGAGCCTTAAGAAATCATTTTAATATGCCAATTTATTATCAATGTTGGACACAGTTGTGCTGCTTAATATTGTTCAGGATTATTTGATGAAATGAAAGTTAAAAGTTATTTTTTGGAAAAAAATGTATACTTTTATTCAGCAAGGATTTGTTAAATTGATTAAAAAAAGTGACAGTAAAGACTTTTATTATGATATTGTTAGAAAAAGATTTATATTTTGAATAAATGCTGTTCTTTTATAGTAGTTCAGTCTATAATAGTTTTAATTAATTTAATTAATTCCTAAATTTTATTTATTTATTTATTTCATTAAAATATTTACATATTATTTTAATAAAAAATAATTAATAATAAATTATATGTACAACATTGTTTTAAAATTAAAAACAGTAAATTAAATCTTAACAGAACTGGAGGGTTCAAATTTATTTTTGATATATTTTATCAAATGTAATAATTCCTAAAATTGGGTAACTTTTTTAACCTTATTATACCCACAAACCTTTTGACCAAATGTTTATTACATTTGTCAAACATAACAATATATTTCCTCTTACAAAGAGTCACCCCTAGGGTGCTCTATTCACCTACCCCGTTGCATTCTGGGGCATTTCTTTTGTACAGGAAGTGAGGAGGATTATGTGCATATCCCTGCTAAATCAACAAGTCTCCAGCGACTGTGGGGTGGCATTATTCAGCTGTCAGCCAATCCGTACCTAGCTGCTTTGCTACACAATTCACGTGCTCAACAATAGATGCTGTTTCCAGCACTGGGACCTTTTAGGGCCCGAACAGCTGAGAGAATATATGAGTTAATGTCCTTTAGACTTCAGCTCAATTTTATTAAGCCTGCTCAGGGATTTAGCACAATTCGCCTATGTATTTGTCACAGCCCATTATTTAGAGAAGCACGCAGACCAGAGTACATATTGGAGTGTATTTCACGCTCTAATCCATCATCGTAAAGACGTCATCAGAAATCCAGACCATACTGTTTAATGTCACCATGACCATACTGTTTAACCTTTTTCCAGACTGTACGACTTGTATACACCATATACAACTATTGTGTTGTTATAAAGTCACTATTGTGAGTTATAAAGTCAGAATTGCAAGATATAAACTCACAATTGCGAGTTATAGTCAGAATTTCATGATATAAACGTGCAATTGCAAGTTATAAAGTTAGAATTGCAAGATATAAACTCACAATTCGGACTTTTTTTCTCAGAATTGCGTAATATCAACTCACAATTGCAAGTTATAGTCAGAATTATGATACAAACTCGCAATTCAGACTTTTTTTCTCAGATTTACATGATATAAAGTTGCAATTGTGAGATATAAACTCAATTGTGAGAAATAAAGTCAAAATTGTGAGGTAAAAAATCACAAGTTATAGTGAGAACTGTGTGACAAACTCACACTTTTTCATAGAATTGTGTGATGTAAACTCACAATTGCGAGTTATAGTGATAAAAACTCAAAAGAAGATTTTTTTTCTTGCAAGTGTGAGTTTGTATCTGTTTGCAATTCTGACGAGTTATAAAGTCAGAATTGTGATATAAACTCACATTTGCGAGTTATAGTCAGAAATGCGTAGTATAAACTCACAGTTCTGACTTTTTTCTCAGAATTGTGTGATGTAAACTTGCAATTGCGAGTTATAAACTCATAATTCTGACTTTTTTTTCTCAGAATTGCTTGATATAAACTCACAATTGAGAGTTTTTCCCAGAATTGTGTGATATAAACTCACAGTTGCAAATTATAGTCAGAATTGCATAAAAGAAGCTTCAAGTTGCGAGTTAAAGTCAGAATTGTGAGATAAAAACTCGCAATTGCAAGTTATAGTGAGAATTGTGCAATACAAACTCACAATTGCGAGGAAAAGTCAGAATTGCATGACGTAAACTTGCAATTGCGAGATATAAACTCACAATTCTGACTTTTTATTCCAGAATTGTGTGATATAAACTCGCAGTTACAAATTATAGTCAGAATTGCGTGATAGAAGTTCCCAGTTGCAAGTTACAAAGTCAGAATTGCATGATATAAACTCACAATTGTGAGAAATAAAGTCAGAATTGCGTGATATAAACTTGCAATTGTAAGTTATAGTGAGATTTGTGTGATATAAACTCATAATAGCGAGTTATAGTCAAAATTGTGATACAAACTCGCAATTCAGACTTTTTTTTCCTCAGAGTTGCGTGATATAAAGTTGCTATTGTGAGATATAAACTCACAATTGTAAGAAATAAAGTCAGAATTGTGAGATAAAAACTCGCAATTGCAAGTTATGGTGAGAATTGTGTGACATAAACTTACAATTTTGACTTTTTCATAGAATTGCATGATGTAAACTCATAATTGCGAGGAAAAGTCAGAATTGCATGATATAAACTTGCAATTACGAGATATAAACTCACAATTCTGACTTTTTTTCTCAGAATTTCATGATATAAACTCGCAGTTACGAATTATAGTCAGAATTGCGTGATAAAAGCTCCCAGTTGAAAGTTATAAAGTCAGAATTGCTAGATATAAACTCAGAATTGTGCGAAATAAAGTCAGAATTGTGAGATATAAACTCGCAATTGCAAGTTATAGTGAGAATTGTGTGATATAAACTCGGAATTGTGAGTTAAAGTCAGAATTGCGTGGCATATACTTGCAGTTGCGAGTTATAAAGCCAGAACTGCAAAATATAAACTCACAATTCAGACTTTCTTTCTCAGAATTGCGTGATATCATCTCACAATTGCGAGTTATAGTCAGAATTGTGATACAAACTCGCAATTCATACTTTTTTTTTCAGAATTGCGTGATATAAACTTGCAGTTCTGAGCTATAAACTCACAATTGTGAGAAATACAGTCTGAATTTTGAGCTAAAAACTATTCTCACAATATTATTTCATTAAGCCTGATTTTTATTTTTATTAAGCCTGCTCAGGGATTTAGCACAATTTGTCTATGTATTTGTCACAGTCCATTATTTAGAGAAGCACGCAGGCCGGAGTGTATATTAGAGTGTATTTCATGCTCCAATCCATCATCGTAAAGACGTCATCAGAAATCCAGACCATACTGTTTAATGTCACGAGTTACAGAAAAGAGAAGGTTTCTCTTTACGTCTCAAAGCACACGCTTGTGCTGCCACTGCTCTTGAAGAAGGCTCTGGCAGAAATTACAGTCCTAATTAGGATTAAGGAAGAGGTCAGTGTGCTTGTACTAGAATGTGAGGCATTTGCAGTGAGCGGGGATGACGCCATCTGTGCTGAAAGCAGTGAGCGGCTAATTCTGGAACTGAGTGCAACACGATTTACAGATTTCGGTTGGAGCCGCCTGACGGCGAATACGGGGTCCTCCGATCAGCCGAAAGCGATTTGGGGAGCTAAATTAGGGCCTTTTTATCGCTGACGGAGGAGATAAGCATAGCCTAAATATTGCGTGCGTGTATGCAAATGCATTTCGTATCTCTCATTATCAGTTTCTATGGAAAGCAGTTGTTGAAATGGCATCTGAGAGCCACGAGGGTGAAAAATAAGCCTGCAGTAGATCTTATCGGGGGACGGTCAGTGCTCCCGGCTGGCCACGAATGGGACGGGTGGAGATGCACAGCGCTGACTTACCTGCAAATGCAACCAATTAGTATGCCGCGCAGTCTCTGCCTGCTGTTGACAGCTGCTATAAATAGCAAAGGCTTCTCCAACGGTAACCTGTTCTCACCCCTGTGGAAAATAACTCATGGTCTTGCTACATACAACTGCCCTCTGAATAATCACTAACCTGCGTCAGGAGATGTTCAGTGATGGTGGGTTAATTGAGCCTGCATTTTAACCCTCATGTTCTTTGTGGGGGTCTTCGAGACCCCAGGGACATTTTAATAGCTTGAAAAGCACTGACATATCAGGTTGATACTTTAAGGCTTGTCCTATGCATACTTGTTATAAAAAAAAAGCATATTGAATTACTGATGTTTGGGGTCTATAGGACTCCAAAAAAATTCAGACTGGTGTACTTATGTAATTTAATTTTACTTTTTTATTTTATTCTATTACACATTGTTTGATTTTGCTTTATTTTTTTATTTTTTTTACTTAATTTAATTTTGTTATACTTTATTTTATTTTACTTTATTCATCATATTTGACTTTATTTTGATGTATTGTTTTATTTTATAAATGTAAACATTATTTTGGAATGTTTTGCCATTTCAGACCAGTGTACACATTTGATTTGATTTTAATTATATTACTTTATTTTGATTTATTATTTAATTTTATTTTATAAATTTAAATATTATTTTGTTTTTGACATTTCAGACTGGTGACATTTTATTTTATTTATTTTAATTTATTAAAATTTTTATAAAACTTTATTTGATTTGACTTTTATTATTATATTATTTTGGAATGTTTTAACATTTCAGACCGATGTACACATTTTATTTTATTTTATTTTATTACATTCACTTTTATTTTATTTTACTTTACTTTATTTCTTATACTTTTATTTATTTTATTTTACTTTATTTTGATGTATTATTTTATTTTATAGATGTAAATATTAATTTGAATTTTTGTTGTCATTTCAGACACATTTTATTTTAATTTATTTTATAAATGTAAATATTATTTTGAATTTTTTTGACATTTCAGACTGGTGTACACTTTATTTTATTTTATTTTAATCATTATTTTTTGTCATTTTATTTTTTAATTTATTATATTATTTTCTAATGTTTTGACATTTTAGACCAGTTACATATTTTATTTTATTTTACTTTACTATTTATTATAATATTTTCATTATTTTTATATGGTGTACACATTTTATTTTATTTTGTTATTTCATAAATGTAAATATTATTTTGAATGTTTTGACATTCACTGTTTTTAAAGATGAAACAGTAAATTCAATAATACAATTTTAACAGAACTTTTATATTTTATATATGTATGTATGTATGTATGTATGTATGTATATATATAAATATTTATATATGTAAATATATGCCACTCAAAAGTGATCCGCTTTTGTACTGTTGTTATCAGGAATGCTTTTGTTCTGCCATCAGGCCCTGTCCCGATTAATTTAGTATTCATTCACTCCCACTGCCTGAAACTGTGTCACAAAACAAAGGTTTCGATTGGTTTTCATGTGGACTTCAACCATGTGATGTGTGACACTAAACAAGGGGTCTATTTTTATTGGAAAAAAGCGGCGATATAATCAAGCCCAGTTAGTTCACGTGACTGGAATGTGAGGTGGAAAGTATTCCTAACATGATGTATCCGTGAAATTCATTTCCCTGAACTGCTTTTTGGTGCAAAATATAGTATTTCCAAATGCAATCAAATGAAGCCATACTCATAGTTAAGCCATAGTTGCTTTGATCTTCCGTCACTAAATCATACCTGACTGTCAAAATCTTTCTGCATTTGAAGCTTGTTGCCACGCAGAAGGGGCATTAAGGGATACAGGACAGAGATGTGGAATGGGAGATACGCACACCAGTCCTGTGAACTCCAGTCGGCTGGAGGACAAAAGGAAAGGGGGCCTCCTGCAGTAACTAATGCTGACGCAAAGTGACATGTACTCAGGCATTCTGTGACACCGCTGCCCCTCTCTCACTGGCTCAACTCAAGCTTAGTCTTTGACCTGCCTAGATCAGAGGGGAGCTCGGCTGGAGTCTAGCCCTCAAATACCTCCAAGACAGCCTATAGCATCCACACGTGAATGCAGAAATTACAAATGCAAAGAGCAGAGAGCGGCCTCTGGCTAAATGTGAACTGGCAGAGACTGCCAAATTTAGAAGTAATGCAAATGAATCCTGTTGCACGTGATAGTGCAACCTAGTCTAGTCTACCTAGGTTTGCCTAATCTAAATAAAGAAAATGCTTCAGGATAGCTTTTATCTATCTTTGATAATAATAACAATAAAGCAATTTTCAGTAAGTTTTTTAAATGACTTAATTTGGATCGTTTTAATATATTTGTATCTATCTATCTGTAGAGAGAGAGAGTTTTTTTTTTAACTCATTTACATTTTTTTACATTTCTAAATATTTAGGCTTATTTTTGGGATATATCAAATATATACGATATAGATGCTGATTCAATTATTTTTTCATGTAAATCTACTCCAATCTTATTCAAACTTTAAAAAAATCCTTTATTACAATATATGTATATATGCTTATATCGCTAAATATTAGTAAAATATTTTTTTATATTTAGTTTGTTTATTTTGGGTACATATTAATTTCATTTTTATTTTCATGTAAATTTGCTCCAATTTTTTACTTAAATTTTTTAAAATATTTTATTATAGTATATGTATATATGTTTATATTGTATTTACATTTTTAAATGTTTTTAAATATTTAGTTGATAAATATGTTAATTTCATTATTATTTTCATATAAATGTACTCCAATCTTCTGCTTAAAACGTAAAAATTTTTTTTACAGTAAATGAGAGTATATATATATATATATATATATATATATATATATATATATATATATATATATATATATATGTTTATATTGCTGAATATGAGTATTTATTTTTTTATATTTTTAGATATTTAGTTAGCTTATTTTTGGAATATATCAAATATAAAGGATACATATATATGTTGATTTCATTATTATTTACATTAAAAAAAGTACTTCAATCCTCTACTTAAAATTTCAAAATATATATTTTATAGCAATATATGTATATGTTTATATTGCTAAATATTAGTATTTATATATATTTTTAAAATATTTTAAAATATTTAGTTACTTTATTTTTGGGATATATCAAATATATAGGATATATATGTTGGTTTCATTATTATTTTTTATGTAAATGTACTCCAATCTTCTACTTAAAACTTCTTTAAAAAATATTTTATTCAGTCTATGTATATGTATTTGTATATCTCTAGATATTAGTATTTTTTTAATATATATATATTTTTAAAATATTTAATTAAATTTTGGGATATATCAAATATATAGGATATATATGTTGATTTCATTATTATTTTAATGTAAATGTACTCAAATCTTCTACTTAAAACTTAAAATCTTTTATTGCATTCTATGTATATATGTATTTATATCTCTAAATATTAGTATTATATTTTTATATATATTTTTAAATATTTAGTTTATTTTTATATATGTATATTGAATATAATATATATATGTGTGTTGATTTCATTATTTTCATGTAAATGTACTCCAATCTTCTACTTAAAACTAAAAAATATATATATTTTATTACAGTATATGTTTATATATAAATATTAGTATTTGCATTTTTTTAATTTAAAATATGTAGCTAGCTTATTTTTGGGATATATCACATATATAGGATATATATGTTGACAGACGTCTAGGCTGTCGCTTGCCGTCTAACACTCAGCGTTTTCTGAGTGTCCCACTATGGGTGGTGTGTTTTTAAGACGCAGTGTCAAGTTAAAAATAGTCAAACTTTTAAAAAGGTGTCTCAATTCCCTTGCTTTCTGTTTCATTCCCTTGCTCTTCATCTACTTGTTTCGAAAACAGAAACACCTCTGTAAAACTTCTGTAAGAAATGTACGTATAAAAAGTGAAAAACTAATTTTAAAAAGGTTTTGCAAATCTTCACAAAAACAATGAACATTCCTCGTACTGTAGACCACAGCAGTCTTGTGTTTTCATTAGAGGTGCACAGCAAGAGGAATGCCTGCTTGTTCTACACTTGCACTTTGAAGTGACGCCTAGTGACATTTGCTCAGCAGCTGAAGGAATATCAGAGGTATTTTCGTTGTGGAGATTGCCTTATCTTTGCTGAACGCTACTATTTTTAGTCTTGGTGAAACGAGAAACAAACCCATTTCTTCCATGATAGAAATCTAGCAGTTCACAACATTTAGAGTAATGGGACTTAGGGAATATGTTGCATAACAGAATCATATTACTCAATTGAATATAAACCAGAGAATACAGATAGATCCATCACGAGGGTTACATAGAAATGAACAAGAAGTACAGCCGACGTAATGACTGTGTCTAGCTCCCTGAGGTACCTTCCTCTCAGCTTTCATTATTAGATGTCTTCACTTAAGATTGGATGAAACAAATGAGTCTGAGGGCAGAACCAGAGGTCATTTCTGCCAGCAACTTGGGAGTTTTCAGACTGCCAAGATCTCTAAAAAGGAACGTTTCTCTGTGTAATCTTATGTGCTTATGCAAAGGAGTCTTTGTTGAGTCTTTCAGACTTGTAACACCATGCAAATAAATCCATAGCACGCCTAAATGTGTAAATATGTCCAAAGGAGATAAAAATGTGGACCGGTGAGGTCATTCGTTTGGGCAGTGTCAGGAAAGCAAGAGCCGTCCACAGCTGTAAAAACACCACCATTACTGACTCAAAGCTTAAACCTCTATAGTTTTGTTGATGCCGTTGTTTTCATGAGTTTGGAGAGGTCAGCTAAGCTACTTTCCCTGAAGCAGGTGGGATGTCCTACGCAGGAGATTATTTGTAGAGGGGGTTTAACACGGCCGTGTCGAGTACTGAGGTGACTGGCTTCACAAGGAGCCTTATTTCAACAGAATTGCATCTTCACATGGGATTTTCCCCTTGTAAATTTAATTTTGTAAATTCATGTCCCAGTCGCATTTTCTTGGTTAAATAAACATTACTTACACTGTCAGAGAAAAAAAACATTCTGTGTTTGTACATTAACAATCTAATCGATATTCTATTTATTAAAGCCAAGTATGAATCTCATCAAGTGTTTTTTAAGATTTTTACATTCATTCCAAAATAATAACTCAAGGCAGTAACTGTTTAAACAATAAATTTTATTTGTGAACTTATTTTCAGCTATTCTTTTTAAAAGTTAACTTAACTATTTTTGAAGGTGCTTAAAGTACTTGAATTTGACTTTTTGAAATTTAAGGTCTGGAAAACCCTGAAAATATCAATATTTCTGAAGAGGTGCTTGCAAAGTGCTTGAATTATTGAAAGACAATGTATCTATGAAATAAGTGTTTTGTCAATTTTGTAAATAAGCAATATGTTTTGATGCAATTCAAAAACATACCATTTTTGCTTATTTCAGTTAATGTCAAAAACAATCAAGCTAAGCTAGTAGTAGTACTGACAGTGTCGTGTAAAAATGGCTGAAGATGCGAAAAGTGGAACAGATAAACAAAATCAATTAAGTCATTTATGCTGGATCTGCTCCAATTGATTCAAACTCGTGATTCGATCATTAATTTCAAGCGATTCACTAGGGAAAAAACAGATCAAATTAAAAGAGCCATTCATTTTCAATTTCAACATCGCTTCTAATGATTTTAAAAAGCACATAATGATGGGTGGAACGGAGCTTTGTGAATCATTTCGCGAATTGAATGATTCTAATCAAAAGATTTGCAATATGCGATTCAAAGTCCTGATCTAAATTAAATGATTTGCAATACACACTCTGAGTCCTAATCTGAAATGATGGTTCACAAATCATTATTCAGATCAGGACTTTAGAGCATGGATTGTGAATCTTTTGCTTTAGATCGGAACTTCGGAGTGCGGATCATGAATCATTTGATTTAGATCGAATACTGTGCTTATGTGCTCCTATTGGCCAGTGCCACAGGTTCATACAAGTTGCTTAAAGTACTTGAATTTGACTTTTTGAAATTTAAGGCCTGTAAAACCCATAAAAATAGCAATATTCCTGAAGTGCTTTGATTATTAGAAGACAATGTATCCATGAAATAAGTCATAAATTATTTCAATACACACAATTCAATCTTTTCACACAAAATTCAAGCAATTAAAAATGTTTTTATTTTGGCCTGTTTCAGTTAACATCATAGTTAACATCTTAAATCTATCAAACTAAATGAGTTGTAGTCCTATGGTTGAAGACTCAGATGAGAAACAGATGAACGAGTCATTTACGCTGGAATGCTCTGATTGATTCAAACTTCGGACTTCAGACTTTAATTTCAAGTGATTCACTAGCAAAAACTAGATCAAATTAAGAGAGCCATTCATTTTCAAATTTCAACATTGCTTGTAATGATTTTAAAAAGCACGTATAGTGATGGGTGAAACTAAGCTTTCCGAAACTCCAAATCAGTTTAACTATTGCGTTGCAAAATGATTCACTCCGTAGTGCTCCAATCAGATCGCGTATCACAAATCATTGGATTCAGATCGGGACTTCAAATCACGTATCACGAGTCATTTGATTTAGATTGGGACTTCGGAGAGGGTTCAATCAGGACAAATTGAATGATTTGCGAACCGTGCTCCGAGTCTTGATCTAAAATTATGGCTCATGAATCATTATTCAGATCCGGACTTCGGAGCGGGTTCGCAAATCTTTTGCTTTAGATCAGAATGTCAGAGCAGGTTCTTGAATTATTCGCGATCTACGCTCCGAGTCCTGTTCTGAAATGATGGTTTGCGAATCATTATTCAGATCAAGAATTCAGTGTGGGTTTGTGAATCATTCGATTCAAATTGGAACTTCAGAGCACGTATTGTGAATCATTTGTTTTAGATCGGATTTTGGAGCGGTTACACAGTTTTTTTTTATGTAAACAGTGTAAACGTCAAACCATAAGTTGAGATCTCTGACGTCTCTGAAAATCAAAAAAAAAAGAAGTGCTTGAAAAGTTTTTGAAAGTCCTAAAAATCATTTTACAGTATCTGTACAAAACCTGCAGATGTGAAAAAACTCATTGTGGACAATGGAAGAAAAAATTAAACATACTAGTTATTTTGTTGTTTTGACGTTGTGAAGCGCCACAGACGTGGCATCGGTTGTCGTCCACCCATTGTCGTCAAGCAGATTGTGCCAAAATAAGTTATCTTAGCTGGGCTTAAGTGTGTGAGTTGTTTACTTAATTTTTAAAAAATAGTCTTCCCATTAACGTCATTATATTGTTAATTCAGACTAATTCGCAAACACAGAATGCGCTGAAACAAGAGGTGGGATTTCTCACGTGAACCAATCACAGCTAAACATAACCTGTCGTATCCAATTATATCACAGTGGAGGCATGGCCTCCTCTCACATGACTTTAAAACTCAATGGGCTCAGGGGAGGCGAGAGAGACGCAGACTCCCACTCTAACTTTACCTGCTGATGTCACTGTTGGACTATATTTCTTTAGAAAAACAAGTGATTTTTATTCTCGTCCATTAAGATGCTCCCTTAAAAGGCAGCTGGCTTTGTAGGCGGTAGTAGCCCAGTAGATTTCGGAACGGAGCCCTAATTCCTCCTGTCAGCGTCAAACAAAAACAGATGCCAAAATGCCCATGAGATGAAATGTGAATTTCAAACATGTTGTCTCCTTTGTTATTTCTCAATGGTTTAGAAATCCAACACTTGAGTTTATATCATGCATCTACACAAGTGTTCGTACAGGCTCGGAGGGTGTAGTGTAAGAAACACACGCCTCAGCGAAGTCACATTGGGAATATTGCTGTACAGTTATCCATGTGTCAGTGGAGGAGGATTTGTGACCTCTTGCACATCATGAATTGTTCAGGGCTACAAACACGCAGATCATTTTAAAGCTGCGGGGGCAGAGCCCGAGTCTGCCTCTTCATGTGATATCGCTCCTCGAGCTTTAGAATCTATTCCAGTTGGATACGATCAACTTATAGGGGGCACACATCCAATCAAATCCCAGTGAAGCAGGCCCGGGATGTGTAATGAATGGCTCTGTGGGCATCTCTTTCTCAGCCAGTGAACAGCCTCCCCTCCTCCCCCCAGCAAAATGAATCAATGCAGCAGTTTAAAAATAACAAGGAATATTATCCACTTCATGCATTGCTGAGTGAACCGCATGTGTTCAATGCTCTCTGACAGGCTGCATCGGGGCAGAATGTGTTCCAGATTTTCTGCACGCCAGTAACAGATCACGATGCAGGGTGTGGTGGGGTTTAAACGCCGCGCTGTGGAGGCTGTCCAAACAGCCCCATGATTCTGGCCGTATAACTCATTTCTCTGTGGTGTAATGTTTCGTCATGCTGAGTTAGGTGTCAATGACAGGATTAGAAAATGGCCTCCTCCAATAGGGCGGCCCCTTTGTTGACCTATTCACAATCGTGCAGTTTTTCAGTTTAATTCCAAGGTGGTCCATTCGTGTGGTTTTGAAGAAGTATACCACGCATGATGTTGACTACTTTTCTTTCAAAAGAAGAAAAAGTGGGGATGAGTTAAGAGCAGAAACACAGAACACTGTTGTTCAAAAGTTTGGTGATGTTTCAGCAAGGTTTTTTTCTAAATGAAATTAATACTTTCATTTATCAAGGATGCAGTCAATTCATTAAAAGTGGCTGTAAAGACATTTATATTGTTTCAAAGGATTTCTATTTCAAATTCAGCATATTAAAATGATTTCTGAAGGATCATGTGACACTGAAGACTGGAATAAAGGCTGGTGAAAATTTTACTTTGACATCACAAAAATAAATTATATTTAAAATATATTCAAATAGAAAAGAGTTATTTGAATTTTTTTTACAATATTACTGTTTTTTGTTGTTGTTGTTGTTGTTTTAAGAAAAAGTGGGGATGATTTAAGAGCAGAAATGTGAAGATTGTATTTTTTTTTATAAGCACTTGAACTATTGTTCAAAAGTTTGGGGATATCTATCAGTAAGATTTTTTTTTTTAATACTTTAATTTATCAAGGATAGAATATACGTGCCAAAAGGGTCTGTAAAGACATTTATAATGTTATAAAGGATTTCTATTTTAAATTCAGCATTTTAGAATGATTTGTAAAGGATCATGTGACACTGAAGACTGGAGTAAAGGCTGCTGAAAATGCAGCTTTACTGTCACAGAAATAAATTATTTTTTAATACATTATATTTAAAATATATTAAAATAGAAAATAGTTATTTAAAATGGTAATATTTTTTCACAATATTACTGGGTTTTTGTTTTTTAAAAGAAAACATAGGAATGATTTAAGAGCAGATGTGTGACAATTTTTTTAAAGCATTAGCATTGTTGTTCAAAAGTTTAAGGATATATTTCAGTAATATTGTTTTTCTGAATTAAATTAATACTTTTATTAATCAAGGATACAATAAATTTATCAAAAGTGGCTGCAAAGACATTTATAATGTAACATTTCTGATTTCTGTTAAAAAATTAGCATATGAAAATGATTTCTGAAGAATCATGTGACACTAAAGGCTGCTGAAAATTCAGCTTGTCATCACAGAAAATATATATTTTTTTTTATATATTAAAATAGGAAAAGAGTTCTTTAAAATTATAATAATATTTCATGATATTACTGTTTTTTATTTATTATTTTTTTTAAGAAAAAATAAAAGTGGGAATGATTTAAGAGCAGAAATGTGAAGCTTATATATTTTTTAAAAGCACTAGCAATATTGTTAAAAAATGTGGGGATAACTTTAAGTTAGTTTTTTTTCTGTATAAAATTAATACTTTTTTTTTTTTTTTACAAGAATGCATTAAATTTATCAAAATTGACTGCAAAGACTGCTGAAAATTCAGCTTTCCCATCACAAAAAAATATATTTTTAGGATTTTAAAGGGGTTCATTGACAATACAATTTAATATTGTTTGTTTGCATATTTTTTTTACCTCTTGTGGCTATACTGTTGAAACAGTATTTTTGTATTTACAGCCATATTCTCTTCCATTATACCTCACTGTAAGCCAGACCCTTTTTTAAAAAATAAATAAATTTTGTGGCTATCAACATTATGCCATGCTATCGATTGAGTGTAACAGCGCTCAGATGCATTATGTAGATATGGAAATTAGACTAAGTCAGGAAGCGCTCTCCCTCTCTCTCTCTATTATATTATTCAGTTCTGTAATGCCTAGGATTTTACCGGGGCATTACACTAAGATTACTGAAGAGAACCTACAGTTATGCCTCTAAAGGAAGAAGTGGAAGATTAAAGCTTGGCTAGGATTGTCACATCTCATCCAGCTGTGCTCTCCAAACAGGAAGAGAGAGGTCAGGATATGTAGGTCATAGAGCACCTGCCTTGTTTGAGGGCTCAATTATTCCTCAAATGGCATCAGACCACAGAGACTTTACCCGACAGGACAGACCTTACATCACCCGGTGAGGTGTATGCAGGCGAACGTTACTGACACAAGCTATGGTTTTGGTAGTGATGATATGATACGACAGGATGTGGCAGGCAGAAAAAGGAGACGGGAGACATCATCACCACTTCCTGGCCGTCTAAAGTGGCCAGTGGCTTTTGTGTCCTCCATATGGCTGGATGTGATTGTAAAAGAGGATATGAGCATTTGTGGATGTGTTTGTGTGTGAGGTGTGTATGTATTGTTTTTTTGTCACATCCTGCATCCTTTCCCACTGATCTCAACTGCATTCTGCATCCTTTCCTACATCATTGGATCTGCACCATTTCTTATAACTTCTGAATACAATTTTTTAAACCAAGTCAGTTATCCCTGATTAATTGGTCTTACTATGAAAGAGAATTGTGAAGGCCTTTTTTTTTATATATATATAATTTCCATCTTATACTGATTTATACGCAATACACAGCATTGTTTAAGCATTTCAGTCTATGCAGGTCTCGGTCTGCCACTACAGTGGTCAAAGATATGACTAAAAAAAATTTTTGACAATTATTCCAAATCTAGCCAACATTTACAGCAATTAGGAAAACTTTCAGTAAACAATGTCAATCAGAAAAAGCATATTCGGTGACTATAAACCCATTAGTCAGCAAAGAAAAACTAAATATATACTAAATATATGCACCATATAAAATATCCGTTACCATTTTTTACTGTTCTTCAGTGTTTTTGTTTGAATAAATCAGTCACCATTTAAATGTTTATATTTCAAAAAACGAATTAGAGTATAAATACATTTTTGAATTGTAACTATATTATTATAAAATCTTATTTGATTGTAATTTAAATATTTGTATAGAAATCAGTTTATTTTAAGCTTAAATTTTATAGTAATGTAGTACCAGCTAACACTCATGTATATTTTATAGCATTAGTGAAGAGATTTTTTTATTTTGCATTTAGGAAAGTACTGTACCTGATAAATATCTAAAAAATCGATTGTGAATTGAATCAGAAATTGAATCGCAAGCTTGTGAATCAGAATTGAATCAAATCTTTGAAAATATTTCGAAATTTGTGTCAAAACCCAGGTCTATTGCATTGCCAACTAACTGAAACAAATTTAAACTGTACTAAAATGATTCAAACTAAAACTGAAATAAATGTAATCTATACAAATTATTAAAACACACACACACAAAAGCACTTAAATTACTAAAATTTAAATTAAATCTGTTCAACCAAGTCATTTTTCATTTGTGTCTGGTTCAAAATGAACAACAGTGTGAGTAGTAATATCCTGATTCGTAACCAAATGACTCTTATGAAATGATTCTTTTTAATGATTTGGTCAAAAAGACTCAAGAAACTGCCTCAAACTCACTCAATAAATCATCCAGAGCCATTACAAAGTCAAACAGTGTCATTTTTCATTTGTGTCTGGTTCAAAATGAACAACAGTGTGAGTAGTAATATCCTGATTCGCAATCAAATGACTCTTATGAATTTAATTGATTTGAATTGATTCTTTTTAATGATTTGATCAAACAGACTCATGAAACTGCTTCAAACTCACTCAGTAAATCATCCAGAGCCATTACTATGCTCAACCAAGTCATTTTTTATTTGTGTCAGAATCGAAAGGAACGGTGTGAGTAGTAATATCCTGATTCGCAATCAAATGACTCTTATGAATTGAATTGATTTGAATTGATTCTTTTTAATGATTTGATCAAACAGACTCATGAAACTGCCTCAAACTCACTCAGTAAATCATCCAGAGCCATTACTATGCTCAACAGAGTCATGTTTCATTTGTGTCCGATTCAAAATGAACAACAGTGTGAGTATAAATATCCTGATTCGCAATCAAATGACTCTTATAAATTGATTATTTTTAATGATTTGATCAAACAGACTCATGAAACTGCCTCAAACTCACTCAGTAAATCATCCAGAGCCATTACTATGCTCAACCAAGTCATGTTTCATTTGTGTCCGATTCAAAATGAACAGTGTGAGTAGTAATATCCTGATTTGCAATCAAATTGCTCTTATGAAATTATTCTTTTTAATGATTTGGTCAAAAAGACTCATGCAACAGCCTCAGACTCACTCACTCAGTAAATCATCCCGAGCCTTTACAAAGTTCAGTCGAGTCCTTTTTCTTTTCATTTTTCTTTTTCATTTTTTTTTTTTTTTTGTTTCTTTTGTTTCTGGTTTAAAATGATACAATACAGTGTGTGTAATATTTTGTAATATCCTGATTCGCAATCAAATTATTCTTATGAATTGATTCTTTTCAATGATTTGGTCAAAAAGACTCATGAAACTGCCTCACACTCACTCATTTTATCATTTGTGTCTGGTTTGAATGAACAACGTGAGTAGTAATATCCTGATTTGCAATCAAATGACTCTTATGAATTTATTCTTTTTAATAATTTGATCAAAAAGACTTTCTGGCTGTTCCTTTGTCAGTGTGTAAATAAAAATGCATATTTACAACACAATTATGTTGTGTAAATGAATAATTGTATTCAGGAACTACAAGAAAAAAACAAGTGGTAATGTTTTTATACTGTCTGCCTCACTTTTTTCCCGCTCCTGTAACTGCAACACACTGATGCAGTTTTTCAGTCAAAATTGCAGTTACTTCTGTTGTATTACTAGCCTTGTTCTGTGTTAGATGGATGAATTCTCAAGAGCCTTGGCCCAAAATACAATCATCAAAAATTCATAAAAATTATCCCTAGCAATCAGATGGCCATTAAAATTTTAGTGCCCTGAATATACGCTCTTTCAGGGAAAAAAAACAACAACTGTTTTTGATATTTATATGGAAGATTATGACACAAAATTAGGTTCAGTTGCTTATCCATGGTGGACACAAGTGCTAAAATGCTGTTAACCAACTAACTTTTCATAGGGGGTTAACCTGTAACCTTTTAAAGTGGTAGAGAAAGTGATGAGGTTCATAGGTCACGTTCTATGCAAATTTAGCAAGTGTTTGTCTTCCTTTGTGAACATAGAGAATGAACTTCATTACTAGATTCTTTTAAGCATTTTCTTGATGTTGGACGAAAACGATGAGACACGAATTTCTAAAATTAGTATGAACTTCAAAGTTGACCTTTTTGATTTAGTACGTTTATTAGCGCCGGCATGAACTTAGCAAGCCCCCTGGCCTTCACTTTAAAGCAGTCAGCTGTTATTCATAACAGAACAGAGAATGCTTGTCAGTCTACACAATTATTTGCAGTGGGACGCTTTTACATCAGTGATGTTTGTTGTGAGAGTGAAACTAAAAATGGCTGGTAACATATCCGTTCACAGCTCGCAGTGATGCGAAGAATGTGTGCCGTCAGGGTGGAGGGTTTGGCTGCCGGGCTCGACTGTTAATTGAGTTTCAGAAATCTTTAGAAGAGTACAGTGGTACCAATATCACGTGTGGTTTAGGCCGTAACGACGCCCCTGAAATTTCAACTTGTTAATTCAACATTAAACTGATGTTTGTCTCCGTCTTCTCGTTGCAGGCTACATCAGCACCTTGGCAGTCATCCTCAAGACGACGAATGCTAAGCCATGGGTCAATGAGTTTGAATGTAAGGTTGAGTAATTTGCTCTCCGGCAGTCTTTAGCTGCTGATTCAAACATTAAACAGGCCGTTGGAACTGCTCACGAGCTCTTTCGTTTTCTCTCCCCATGCAGCGGTCGAGCTGTCCTGTATGATCGAGTCGATCTCCACTATTCATCCCAGAATAGAATGGAAGAAGATTAAGAAAGGAGAGCCCAGTTATGTGTTTTTTGACAAAGAAATAGCAGGTAAGCTATACAACACTCTGCTGAACACTGTGGCGTGCACCACACTGAGTAATACTTTATTATTTAACATGTTAAAGGAGCAGTTCACTTTCAGAACAAAACTTTACAGATAATGTACTCACCCCCTTGTCATCCAAGATGTTCACGTCTTTCTTTCTTCAGTCGTAAGGAAATTATGTTTTTTAAGGAAAACGTTTCAGGATTTCTCTCCATGTAATGGACTTCTATGGTGCCCCCGAGTTTGAAATTTTAAAATGCAGCTTCAAAGGGCTCTAAACGATCACAGCCAAGGATATCAATTGTAAATGTTTTTAGAAAATAACCAATTGTTTCGCTAGATAAGACCCTTCTTCCTCATCTAGGATCATTTAGAGCCATTTGAAGCTGCATTTATACTGCATTTTGGAAGTTCAAACTCGGGGGCACCATAGGAGTCCATTATATGGAGAGAAATCCTGAAATGTTTTCCTCAAAAAACATCGTTTCTTTACGACTGAAGAAAGAAAGACATGAACATCTTGGATGACAAAGGGGGTGAGAACATTATCTGTAAATTTTTGTTCTGAAAGTGAACTACTCCTTTAATTTCTGCATATACTACTGTTCAAAGGTTTGGGATTGTTTTTTTTTTATCTCTGATGTATTTGATCAGAAGTTCTGTAAAAACTGTGATGTTGTGAAATATTATAACAAGTTAAAATAACTATTCTATTTTAATTTATTTATTCTTCTGATGGCAAGAGCTGAATTTTCAGCTTAATTTCTCCAGTCTTCAGTGTCACATGATCCTTCAGAAATTATTCTTACTTGCTGATTTGTTGTTTAAGAAACATTTGTTTGTTTGTTTGTTTTTAGAATTCTTTGATAAATAGAAAGTTCCAAAAAACAGTATTTATTTGAAAAAATATTAACATTAAGAATGTCACTTTTTAATGTAATATATATTTTAATATATGTGACCCTGGACCACAAAACCAGTCTTAAGTCGCTGGGATATATTTGTAGCAATAGCCAAAAATACATTGTATGGGTCAAAATTATTGATTTTTCTTTTATGTCAAAAATCATTAGGAAATTAAGTAAAGATCATGTTACATTAAGATTTTTTGTAAAATTCCTACTGTAAACCTATCAAAATTTAATTTTTGATTAGTAATATGCATTGTTAAGAACTTCATTTGGACAACTTTAAAGGTGATTTTCTCAGTATTTTGATTTTTTTGCACCCTTAGATTCCAGATTTTCAAATAGATGTATCTCGGCCAAATATTGTCCTATCCTAACAAACTATACATCAATAGAAAGCTTATTTATTGAGCTTTCATATGATGTATACATCTCAGTTTTGTAAAATTTAACCTTATGACTGGTTTTGTGGTCCAGGGTCACATATTTAATATATGTAATTTAATATATATATCAATTTATTTATCTTCTTGATGAAAGTATTAATTTCTCTCCAAAATAAAATCTTACTGCACAGAAGTGTATGCCAAAACATTTTTGTAATTTCAATGAAATAAATAATTTCTACATAAATAAATAATAAATTAATTAACAGTACAATTAACAAATTTATTAACAAATGAACAAATATGAACTAAACAGTAATATATTTATACATTAACCCAAATTAATGTAATTTAATGTTTTAAAAAAATGGTAAAAGTAAACATAATAGATTTCAGTTTGTTAACATTTATACTAACAGCTTAACAATTAATGCAATATTTAACTTGAACTAACAATAATAAACAATACCCTTACGATGTTTATTTAATCTAATGGTAATTTATTTAGTATTTTTATAGTATTTATTATATATTATTAATATTATATATTAGTTATTATAAATGAACATCCATTTATAACAATATTGTTTATTGTTAGTTCAAGTTAGCTACTGTTCAACTGTTACTGTAAATGTTATCAAATTGAAACTAGTCTCTTAACTAGTTGCTTATTCGCGTACATATTACTAGAATATTAGCCATATCTACATGACCTTATTCTACATCCCTAATCCCACCCAATACTTAAATTTAACAATTTATTGAGGGAAAAGTCGTAGTTAATAACGAATAAGTGTTTCCTATTCTAAAGTGTTACCGAAACTTACTGTAAAATGTTAAAGTGTTTTGTTAATTTAGCTCATCTTAATAAATTGAAAACTATTGTAAGGAGTTTTCTCACATTCTATCAGTGTTTAATAAGGATTTTGACTTTTAGAGTATAATTTAAAGTGATAGTTCACCCAAAAATGAAAATCCTGTCATTAATTACTCACCATCATGTCGTTCCAAACACTTAATTTATCTTCAGAACACAAATAAAGATATTTTTGATGAAATCCGAGAGCTTTCTGACCATGCTTAGACAGAAACTGAACTTCCACGTTCAAGGCCTAGAAAAGTAGTAAGGACATTGTTAAAATAGTTTTGGAATGACATGAGGGTATCTAAACTATCCCTTTAAATCCCACATTTCATGAACATCACTTTGTATCAGTGGGAACAGCTTTTTATCCACCTGTTTCAAGCAACTATGTATCTTCATATTTTTCCAGGTGACTTGGAAAAAAGAGCAAAAATTCGAGAACCTGCGACCTTAGTCATTCTGAACGCAACAAGAGCTGACACTGCTGATTACCGCTGTGAAGTCACTGCCCCGAGCGACCAGAAATCCTTTGATGAGATTTTAATATCACTCACTGTAAGAGGTGAGGGTTCCACACATAATTCTATATCAGTTTTTTCTTAGTCCACTAAGTATTCACCAGCCGAAAGCATAATGTCTTTAGTATACATACTTTTGAAAGGAATTTTTGAATTTGTTGTAGACGTAGTATTGTTAGTACTTTCCAACTCCTACGATGTAACATGAGATGGAGCGGCGAGCCGACGCACCCACCCTTGGCGCACATTTGAGGATGCTTGCAGCTCTAAGTCTTCAGGGCGTGTTCAGGGCTATATGAGGAAACCTCTGAAACTGCATCTGAGTTTAATCAGGGGTCTAAAAGGGGAAAGAGCAGCATGTTCAGTTGGCCAGGATGCTTGCAGTTGGAGTCACTAAGGTGCACATGTGTGAGGATGCTTTATCTTCTCTGAGATGGTTCTCTTGTGTGCCACGCAGTGAAGCCTGTCGTGCCCAGATGCTCCGTACCCAAGTCCGTCCCGGTAGGCAAACCAGCAGAGCTGCATTGCTTGGAGGATGAGGGCTACCCGAAGTCCCAGTACCAGTGGTTTCGCAACAAGGAGGAAATCCCGGAGGATCCCAAGAGCAGCCCAAAGTTCTTCAACTCCTCTTATACCCTGAGTGGAGAGATGGGCACTCTGGTGAGTTCGTAAAAAGAGGCGATGGGGTAGGCGTAGGGATATTTTTGGGGAGCCAGTTGATGTGCGATGGGCTCAGCCATGAAGGGAATCTGCTGCCCTCATTTGCACATTCCAGAGTGCCATTCTCCGCCATTTGTACTCTGTGCCCTCGTCAACCTTCACACCACTTTTTAAAGTCTGACCTGCACTGCAGAACAGCTTCTTCCCCCTAAGGAGACAACTTCCAGAGCCTCGTTCCACACCTCTGTCTTACTTTTATAACATGCAGACTAAAATCAGAAAGATGCTTCTGGGGTTCAGTTTTTTTGTCTTTTGATGAGAAGATCATTTAAATTTAGTTAATATTTCATGTCATATTCATTCATTTTAATCAGTTTTGGGCATCTAATTTTAAATGTCTAAAGCCCTATTTTTATTTAGTTACAGTTCTTATCACCCAATGTCTGTGATTTCGCGTATCGATTCGGACATTACTAACATCTCTGTGTTTAATATAGAGGTGGGAGGGTCTGTTTTTTTTATTTTGCTTTTAGACCTTACGTTTCAAAAGTTATTAGCCGAAACATGAGTGCACATTTGGCCTGTTGGTGGGGCTAGAGAGTTTGAGTTAAAGACTCCAAATTTGCTGTGGATAATGATGAGACTGTCCTCTATCCGTGTGCCAAATTTCATAACTTTCCCATAAGCTATTCTATAAGATTCACAACAATACAGCTTTTACATATAGCATTTAACTACAAAATTCTAAATGGTCAATGCTCAAAATATGCAGTATTCTGTTCGAAATCTAATGAGATCACAATTTTTAGTCAAAATTATAAACAAAAATGTAAATTTTTTATATCTTCTGTAAGATAAGTACACGTGACAAAAATAATTTTGCTTTTAGACCTTACAGTTCAAAAGTTATTAGCAGAAATATGAGTGCAAATTTGGCCTATTGGTGTTTGAGTTAGAGACTCCAAATTTGGTGTGAACAATGATGAGACTGTCCTCCATCCGTGTGCCAAATTTCATAACTTTCCCGCAAGTGATTCTATAAGATTCACAACAATACGCTAAAGCATTTGAAAATACAGCATTTTACTAAAAAATTTGAAATGCCTGACATAGAAAATTTTGTTATTTGGTAATCTAACAAGATCACTCATATGATTCTTGGTTAGAAATTCTAAACTAAAATGTCAAATTTGTATGTCTTTTCTGCTGAAACTGCCCTCATGGTTGATGTACCAAGTTTGGTCTGAATCTGCTAAGATATAGCCTTTTTTGCATGAATGAGTTTGAAAAAGATCTTTGACAACATTTAAAATTGCAAAAAATCTACAGACCTGTTTGGAATATAAATATTTTCAACCCATTATGAGCCAAGGAATCAGAGGGAAATAATTAGCTTGTAGACTTTACGGTTAAAAGTTTATTAGCAAAAAATTTTGTGCAATTTTGGCCTGATGGTGGAGTTTGAGATAGAGACTCCAAATTTGCTATGGTAAATATTAAGACTGTCCTCTGTCTGTGTGCCAAATTTAATAGCTTTCCCACAAGTAATTTCAAACGATTCACAAAAATACACTGAAAACTACAGCATATTTAATAACTTTTGGCCAGCATTGTCTGAAGATGATCTGAGCCTGTTTTGGTGAAAATCCAACAAACCCTCTACGAGTTTGAAAAAGTAGATTGTTCACAAAATTTAAAACTGCAAAAAATCTGCAGACCTGTAGAAATTTTAGTTTGGTTTGTAATATTTTCAGCTCGTTATGCGCCAAGGAATCAGATGAAGACCTTACAGATTAAAGGTTATTAGCAAAAATTTGATTGCAAATTTGGCCTGTTGGTGGCGCTAGAGAGTTTGAGATAGAGACTCCAAATTTGCTGTGATTAATATTGAGATTAATAATACTGTCCTCTATCTGTTTGCCAGATTTCATAGCTTTCCCACAAGTAATGCCATAAGATTCACAGCAATACACTGAAAACTTCAGCATTTTAAAAAAAATTCCAGAACCGTTCACGCTCAAAATGGCTGACAAAATTTGACTTGGTATGCTGCACCAAATTTTAACAAGATCGCTATTATCATTTTTGGTCAAAATAGTCAGAAATTATAAACAAAAAAGTCAAATTTGTGCCAAAACTACTCATAGGTCATGTTTGGTGTGACACCAAGTTTGGTCTAATCTGCTAAAGCGTTGTGAAGACAGCCTTTTTTGTACGCTTTACAAAAACAGTTTGCTATATCAAAAAGCTTTTGGTAACTTTTACGTTTTCTGAACCAAGGAATCAGAGGAAGACCTTACAGTTTAAAGGTTATTAGCAAAAATTTGAGTGCAAATGTGACCTGATGGTGGCGCTAGAGAGTTTGAGATAGAGACTTCAAATTTGCAGTGGTTAATATTGAGACTGTCCTCTATCTCTGTGCCAAATTTCATAACTTTCCCGCAAGCAGTTCTGTCATTTTTAATCAATTTATTGCATTCATGCTAAATTAAAAAAAAAAAATTCTTATTCTTACTGAGCCCAAACGATTTGTCAACCTAAATCACTGTAATTTATGATCTTCAGAAATTCAGTGCGGTCAGAAAGGAGGATGCTGGAGAATACTACTGCAGAGCCAAGAATGAGGCTGGGTTCTCTGAATGTGGACCGCAGTTGATGGAAGTTTGTACGTATTTTGAATACCTTTTCACATGTGACAGAGCACCCCGCAAAGCCAAGATCTCACCCTAATTTTTTTTTTTTTTTGTAGATGACATCAACATTGCTGGAATCATCCTGGGTGTAGTGGTGGTGGTGACGGTCCTTCTGTGTATAACAGTGGGCATCTTCTGTGCCTATAAGCGAGGCTACTTCACCAGCCAGAAGCAGACGGGAAACAAGTAAGCACACGACTTTGACAGCGACTACCGTCTGAGTCACACTCTGTCCCAGAGCAGTTTTGACTCACCGTTTTATGTCTTTTTTCCATTTCATCACCCAAGAAGCTCTGGAATGTTTCCAGCTCAGTCTTAACATCACATATAGCCTAAGATATTTGAAAATAAAAATAACTAACAGTTAATATTTTTTCTCCAGTTACAAAGCTCCAGCAAAAGGAGATGGAGTGGACTATGTCAGAACAGAGGATGAGGTATGAGAAAATAAAGAGGTTTAAGAGGTTTAGGCTTTAAGAAAGTCTCACAGTTTAAGACAGGGAATCAGTTAAACCTCCTTCCCGCAATCTTCTCTCTTTCAGGGGGATTTCCGACACAAATCCTCGTTTGTCATCTGAGAGGAGGAAGACGGGTGATAGAAGAGATGCGGAATTACGTTGAAAGTTATTGGCGCTATTATACCTCGCAAACACAATCCCCAAATGAGGACATCGATGTTGGAGCTGCCATTGCACGTGCCTCGCTTTACGGCACGTCTGCGACAACACAAGTTTGTATTTGCCAAAGGTGACGAATAATCATGTCTGATCACTGTTTAAATATTACTTGTTCCTTTAATTCAGCTTTTACAGCCCCTTTTTATGACTCAAATTTACAGCAAGAAAACGTTTTCCTCAAACTCTTCTGTCATTTTTAAAACATTTATTTTGTACTAGGTAAATTTGTCAGACTATTTTTGATGGAATATATTTTAAAATGCCTACAGAAAAAAAAAGTTTTACTTTTTTAAATATTTGTAAAATACTAACCTGGAAGCCAGTTTCTTTTTTTTTCTTTTTTTACACTAATTTGGTTGTGAAAGAAAGCATTTCCACCAACTTCACCAACAGACCACTCAACGTGCGGATGTTTTGTTTTCCATTCAGATCCTTTCAATGTATATCCAGCGACACCGCCTTCAATCAAAGGTCTTATGTATTTACTATACTGCTGGGATTTCATGTTAATAGCGAAAGGACGTTCCATGTTCATGTTTGTAGATAGTCTTAGACAGTGGGTATCTTCAGAAAAACGCCAGCAAAAAGGCTGGAGAATATTTTGAAAGACCAGTGCTGCGTATTCTTGATTTTAAGTGTCCTTCTATGCTAGCTGTTTATCTTGTATATAGTGAATATACTGTCTAGGTTGTTTATTTTTTTTATTATTATTTTTTCTTTTCTTCTTCTCTCTCTACATCTTTTTCGTATTTGAGTGAGAAACACTCTCCATGTTACATAACAGGATTTGTTTGTTGGCTAACTGTACTGGTTGTATATAGATCCACTGTGAGCTACACTGTGCTTAAGAAGTTTCTGGTTTAACCAAACATTGAATGAGGCAAATATGACACTCTTTCCATGGAAAAACTAAGTTGTCATGGTAGAGAGGGGATCTGCCTTATTAAATACATTTAAAAAAAACAACCTGGAAACATGTGAACTTACGTTTTCATCCATAGCGATGATTATGGATAAATTTGGACTGTTCACACTTGAAATAGTACAATCAGCTGAAAGTGAAACTTTTGTATTCTACCCTTTTCAGAAAACTTCAGCTAACTGAAGAGAATCATAAATCATTCCTCTTAAGTGCCTTTCCTCTGTAGACAGTCACAACAATGCAGTTTTTAATCATTAAATGCTGTAGCAGTTAATTAGAATATGCAGAACAATTTTTATAATTCACATCCAAACCAGGTCAATATTTAGAGTAAAACAGGTGTTTGAGAGGAATGATAATGTTCTGCGCTCAGCAGTTTTGATCACACATATCTAATATTATATATATATTTTGTAAATAGACCTGTTGTTGTGCATTGATTTGGAGAATTCTTCTCTTTTTTTTCATTGACGTAGATATTCTATTATGTATTAGTGCCTAAATGTAGAATGAAATAATGTTTCAGGAGGACAGAGCACTAGTGTTTATTCAGCAGATGAAATCGGAAAATTCCTAGTTTCGCTAGACATGCGTATTATATAATTGATTTTATATAGTAAGTTAGAAAACGAGGTTACATTATGAGTCACAGCCCTGCATATGTCAATAGAGTACTGTGAGGGAAACAGAAATGAAACATTTTGTGGTTTGAAAGGAAGAAAAAAAAAGCAGGGAGAGCTGTACCAAATACTGACTGCCAAAAGAGCATTTTCTTCAATTCCAGTATTATTCTGCTCCCAGTTCTCTTTCTTTTTTTTTTTAATTTGTTTGTAACTCTTGAGTAAGATTTTTCAGAGACTGAGTTCAGTTTTTCACTCATTTTAGTTTCTGTGGAGTTTGTGGTTGTTTTGGAGACAGCTGGAATTTGCAATGAAACATATTTCATTCACTGAATTCATGTAATGTCCCATTGGTTTGGGCCCGGTACAAATCCTGTGTGAATTCTTGAACAGTATGTTTGTGATTAATAAAACTCACTTCTTGAATTTCATTATGTTGTCTGCTTGCATTTTAAAAATGAATTCAATGTGTAAAATAGAGATATTCATCATCTGGAGTTAACACCAAAAATAGGGTGACCATAAGTCCTGTTTTCCCTGGACATGTCCTCTTTTTGGACTTAAAAAAAATGCGGCCAGGATTCCTAAATTGCCCAAAATGTCCGAGATTCGGCATTTGCTTTCTACAGTCGCCATTCATTGTGTGCGTTTTTATATACTTTTTATATACTATTTAACCTCAAATGCTCGTCTTGTCTAGCGTCTGGCTCAGCAAGAGGAGCGTTTGAGATTAAAAAGTATATAAATTATCAATTTGTTTAAAAAATAACCTTTCGTTTTGCTAGATAAGACCCTTCTTCCTCAGCTGGATCATTTAGAGCCCTTTGAAGCTGCATTTTGGAAGTTCAAACTCGCACACACCATAGAAGTACATTATATAGAGAGAAATTCTGAAATGTTTTCCTCAAAAAACACCATTTCTTTACGACTGAATAAACAGACACGAACATCTTGGAAATGAAAGTAGACTACTCCTTTAAGCCTTGCGTGGGACTATTTTCTTAATCCCGCACTCGCATTCTAATTTTTGATTATTATAACATTCTAATATTGAATACAATTTTCGCACATCACGGAGTCGCTATCAATATGCAGAGTATTTAAATCGCCTTGGATGAAGCTTTTGTTGGATGTTGCCAAATCCGCATTTTTTCCACATAATTGGGCTGATTTGAACATGTTGCCGCGGGTTGATTTTCTCTCGTGGGTTAAAAGTTTTAAATACTGCATAAATTCCATTTGACTGAAATGCTTGTATTGAAACATTTTGCATTCTACTTGTGATAAAACTTGTTTTGTGAAGGATGGCCACTGTGGTAGGAAGCTTTTTAGCTGTGTTTATGATCAATCTGCATAACAGTGACTGTAAAATATGTCGTTTTGGTACATATTTTATGGTACATGTTTTATGTACCTACATCCTCTTCTGTTAAAACCACTGATCTATATAAACAACAGTATGGATTGCATGGTTAATGTACTACTAACTTATTCTGTCTAAATCATGGAAAAAAAACATGTGGAAGCTGCTAAATCATATAGTGAAGGACTTGTTAAGCAGGAAGTGTGCAATATTAATAGTTAATAGTTGGTAATGATATGTATAAGCAGTATTAATTAAGCTATTAGCCTAATATTTCGATAAGAACAAACATGAATGTTGTCAAGATTCTTGCCCTGGAAATCCAGGTTCAGTTTGGCTAACCACAAACGCATTTTGTTCCTCAGGCAGTTTTTTTGCCCTCTTCTCCTTGATTTGAAGTTTTCGCTGTCACTCCAAATGTCTTTCCCGGTCCGACTGTTTAGTACATCCTAAAGCAATACAATTATCCATTTTCAAAAGCAAGAATCAGCAAAATATGCGACTTTCGTTCGTTTCAGCGGCATTGTTTACATTCAGTGCCACCAATGCGGCCGATTGCTAATGTTTTAGTAGCTAGTCTTTAATGTTAGTAGTAGAGTTTGTTAATAATAAGGCAATAATTTCTTATTTTATCACTCTAATACGCAAAAGTAGTAATAATAATTTACTTGACTGATATTAACATTGACAATATTAGTCTTAGCAATACCTAGTTTCAGATCATACACAATTAAATGGTATCGCAAGTCCACAATGTGTGGTTGTTGCTAATGCCCGCACTTTCCTCTTAACCACGTAGTCTTATAAACGTGTCAGGCACAATCCACTTGTTACACCCAACAGCCGACTCAAACAGGATTTGCAGTAGGTAACCTGATTACCGAGTTAGCCCGAACCAGCGGCTCTGCTCAAGGGTCATCACGACTGAGGGCATCACCTCTTATCTATTGACCTCTCTAGATTAATCTAGTGGTTGTTTGGACATTGACTGAGCAGCTCTGGATCAATAGGACCAAAGTTAAAGAAACAGCGCACTCTTCTGGTGCAGAAAGGACCACTTATTTCCCCTGTTTGGCTGTACGACAGTGTACAGTAAATGCTCCTTCAGTATAGCTCCTTCAGATTCCTAAATCCTTTAATCTATGTTGCATGATGCAGTTAGGCGTGTGTAAATGCAATTAAGTTGAAATGTGTTTAAGATTAGGATTTTCCACGTTATCTATCTATCTATCTATCTATCTATCTATCTATCTATCTATCTATCTATCTATCTATCTATCTATCATCTATCTATCTATCTTTTGTCTGTCTGTCTGCCTGTCTGTCTGTCTATCTATCTAGATTATAGATAGATAGATAGATAGATAGATAGATAGATAGATAGATAGATAGATAGATAGATAGATAGATAGATAGATAGATAGATAGATAGATAGATAGATATAAAAAAACTGATTAGTAACATAAAGGCGTAAATAAAACAAAAATCTGAATGCCAAAGAAAACAAAACAAACCCAAAAAAAATATTAATTCTGAACGTAATGAATTGTGGAGTAAATATATAAGAAACAGAGATATTATGTACAGCCCTACAGTCTATGGTACATCCTTGTAGCCCAGTTGATGGCAGTATAACTCTGATTATCACTAAACCACAAGAGAGGAAGAAAAAATTGTGTTGCCAAATCCCGCTACAAAGAAAAAAAAATCGAGAAACAAATATTGTTTTGTGGTATTTCAAAATATTTTAAACTTTAATTCCAGTCCTTAAAGTATCTGAAAAAAGAATACCTTTAACTCTTTAAATTACTTGCAATAGGCTATATATTAAATAATCACCTTTAGTCTAATTTAATTTGTTAGAATTTGCTTTCATATATTTCGGTATTTATTGTGTTTTATATATATACACTTCCTTTGATTTATTGTGGTGTTTACAATGATAATACAGAATTTGTTAATGTTAGTTATATATTTATTAAATTTAGTTAGTTTTCATGTATGTATTTATTTATGTTTATGAAATGAATTTAAATGGAAAATGCGGACATGGCAACACCGAAAGAAACCCTCGTTTAGCCAGGCGCCGGCTCCTCTCGCGTGATTACACGTTCTGGCGTCATACTTCTTTGCGTTAGTCAAGGGAACTGCAGAGCGATTTCACCTGTATTTCTGCACAGAGCGTACTCGTTCATTTAGTATTTTATCGTTTATGCGTTCCTGATTAAACGTATATTTTATGGCTGTAATAGGACGTTGCAACGGATATTTTGGGTAAGATCGTATATGCATTCAGTTACCATCATTACATTCTGCAAGATACAGTCTATGGCTGTGTCTCAAAACCTGTGTTCTGCCTATCTAGACAGCATTTTTGGACATCATAAACGCCCATGATAGCAAAGCAGTCTTGGTAGGCAGCTTTCTTGGTTCATGCATACATTTAAATGTCTTAATGCATCACAATAATGTTCAGTAGAGCAATCGCAGTAGTAATGCACTTTACCATTACTTCTTTGGGAAACGAACAGGGCCAAAATGAACAGTCATATTTACGTTGTTTTGTTTGTATTTGATCATGGCGAATTATTCTCATAGGCACATATAAAACACTTGGTAATAACAGTGCTGTTACTGTTAAAAATTAAACTGTATGCTGACCAAATCATTTTGGTTACTTGAAATAAAATAAGATATACTGTAAATATTAGGTGAAAAAAATTAACTCAAAAACTCAATGGTAATTAGAAAAAAAATTATAAAATTAATTACTATTGAATTACTAAAATTACCAAAACAGAAATAAAGTTATGCTAAATAGAAACATAGACTACCAGTCAAAAGTCTCTTATGCTCACCAAGCCTGTATTTATTTGATCCAAAATATAGCAAAAACAGTAATATTGTGAAATATTTTTACTATTTAAAATAACTCTTTTCTATTTGAATATATTTTAAAATGTAATTTATTCCTGTGATTTCAAAGCTGAATTTTAAGCATCATTACTCCAGTCTTCAGTGTCACATGGTGATTATCATTATCAATATTTAAAACAGTTGAGTACATTTTTTCAGGATTCTTTGATGAACAGAAAGATCTAAAGATTAGCATTTATCTGAACATTATGGAACATTTATAGAAATTAATACTTTTATTTAACAAGGATGCTTTAAATTGATCAAAAGTGATGATAAAGACATTTATAATGTTACAAAAGATTTCTATTTCAGATAAATGCTGTTCTTCTGAACTTTCTATTCGTAAAAGAAACTTGAAAAAAATTCTACTCAGCTGTTTTCAACATAATAATAAAAATAATAAATGTTTTTGAGCAGTAAATCAGAATATTAGAATGATTTCTGAAGGATCATGTGACTGGAGTAATGATGCTTAAAATCACAGGAATAAATTACACTTCAATATATATTCAAATAGAAAACAGTTGTTTTAAATAGAAAAAAATATTTCAGAATTTTACTGTTTTTGCTGTACTTTAGATCAAATAAATGCAGGCTTGGTGAGCAGAAGAGACTTCTTAAAAAATCATTATAAATCTTACTGTCCAAAAACATTTGACTAATAATGTATATGTAAAAAAAAAAAGTACTAAACTGAAATTTAATGAAACCTGAAAATATTAAAATAAAAGCAAAATATAAATAAATACTATAGCAGTATATAATTCATACTGGTTGATAACCCTATTAAAATGCTTATCAAGGTTAGTTAAAAAAGTTTCACAAAAAATTTAATTTTATTAAGAAAAGCTACAAGATAAAAACAGGTTAGATTGACCATAATATGAAGATGAAAATTTTTACACTAACTAATTTATATTTATCCAATTTGATTTGTAGTTATTTTATTAGTTACACTGGCTTATCAATATTGAAATGTTTCTTAAAACACTTGATTTAATAGGGTCACTTCTTCAAATATAGAGCCAAATAGAGTTTTGTTTCCCATATATTGACTCCAAGAAAACCATACACATATTTTGGTCTATATTTTTGTAAGTAATACTTTGTGGTATGGGCAGGATGGCTTGTGCAGACCTTATGTTATAGCTTGCTCTGTGTGGACATCACCGCCACCGTGGAAGAAAACGGCAGCTCATGGCACCTGGCCTACACAAACTCGGGCTCCAGCCCCCTCCCAGCACCACCCGAACACTTGTGCAAGGCCTGCGGAGGCCAGTTTGACACCGTAAGAACGGTAAATCAGGTTACATCTACTCATATTCTGCAATTACAGCAAAAATTGGATTTGAGCATTTTTTGATTTCAATCCATTTCATAGCATGTCTGCGTGGACTGCAAAAACAACTTCTGCAGCCGCTGCTCAGTGCAGATGGACCTCCGGCCGCGGATGTGCCACACCTGTCAGCGGCTCCACTGCACCTTTTTCGAACGGGCAGAGTTGATGAGGCTGAAGGTAAAAGACCTCCGTGACTATCTCCACTTGCACGAAACCCCCACGCAGATGTGCCGAGAGAAGGAGGAGCTGGTGGAGCTGGTGCTGGCTCAACAAACTCCCAGGGGGAGTGGCAGTGCCGAATCCCGTTCACAGCCGTCTGCGGCTCCTCTGCCTTCCCATGCTCTTGCAGAGTCTGAAGCCCTCACGGAGGAGGAGGATGAGGATGAGGATGAAGAGGGTGACGAGGAGGAGGAGGAAGAGGAAGAAGATGGTGATCAAGATGGAGATGGAGAAGGAGAAGATGAAGAGGGTGAAGAAGATGATGAAGATGATGAGGAAGAGGTATGACTCAAACATGCTGTATGTTTGAATATAGTAGTAGCAGTAATATTAGTATTAATGTTTTATTTGCACTTCACTTAGTCCACAGACAGTGAGGAGACGCTGGTGCACAGCAGAAGAGCTTCTCTGTCTGACCTGAGCCGAGTGGAGGACATCGAAGGTCTCAGCGTGCGGCAGCTGAAGGAGATTCTGGCACGTAACTTTGTGAACTACCAGGGCTGCTGTGAGAAATGGGAACTAATGGAGAAGGTCACCCACCTCTTTAATGACCAGAAAGACCTTCACAACCTGGGTACGTCTTTCGACTTGAACACTGTGAAACTATAATAGTGATAAAGTTGCCTAGTGCTTAAAGATCTGGGTTGGTAACCAAGAACTTGCAGTTTTGATTGTTAGTTTGTTTTAATTAATGTATAATGGAATTCTAAAACACAACGGGCCTCATTCATGAAACTTGCATAAATATATGAGTACATTCAAAGGGATTTGCATATAAAACAGACCTTCCTGAAAACTCTGGATTCACAAACACTTCGTAAACGTCAGATTTGATAGTTAAAGGATTAGTTCACTTTCAGAACAAAGATTTACAGATAATGTACTCACCCCCTTGTCATCCAAGATGTTTATGTTTTTTGAGGAAAACATTTCAGGATTTCTCTCCATGTATGGTGCCCCCAAGTTTTAACTTCCAAAATCCAGTTTAAATGCAGCTTCAGAGGGCTCTAAACAATCCCAGCTGAGGAAGAAGGGTCTTATCTAGAAAAATGATTGGTTATTTTTTAAACAAATTGACAATTTATATACTTTTTAACCTCAAATACTCGTCTTGTCTCGTCTCTGCAATGCACATGCGTAGTCTGTGAGATCCGGGTCAATACACTTAGGCTATGTCTCATTTTCTTCCCCAACTTCAAAATTGTCCTACAACGCTGCAGAAGTACAGACCCAGTGTTTACAAAGTGAACATACAAAGCAGATCAAACTTTAAAAACAGGTAATACAGCATTGTAGGACGATTTGGATCACACAGACTACGCATGCGCATCACAGAGACGAGACAAGCCAAGCATTTGAGGTTAAAAAGTATATAAATTGTCAATTTGTTTAAAAAAATAACCTTTCGACCCTTCTTCCTCAGCTGGATCGTTTAGAGCCCTCTGAAGCTGCATTTAAACTGCATTTTGAAAATTCAAACTTGGGGGCACCATACATATCCATTACATGGAGAGAAATCCTGAAATGTTTTCCTCCAAAAACATAATTTCTTTACAACTGAAGAAAAAAGACATGAACATCTTGGATGACAAGGGGGTGAGCACATTATCTGTAAACTTCTTGTTCTGAAAGTGAACTAATCCTTTAAACATGTGAATTTGAAATTATTTGTAAATAGAGGGTTTGCACTTATGTCACGATTTGGTCAGTAACCTGGATGCATGGTCATATTGGAGACACTCGGATGTAAACAACAGCATGGATTGCACGGTTAATATACTACTGAATATGTTGTTCTGCTCATTTATGCTGTCTAAACCATGGAAAAAAACATGTGGAAGCTGCTGAATCATATAGAGAAAGACTTGGTAAGCAGGAAAGGGTGCAATA
The DNA here is from genome assembly GCF_049309525.1 of Garra rufa. Lineage (NCBI taxonomy): Eukaryota > Metazoa > Chordata > Actinopteri > Cypriniformes > Cyprinidae > Garra > Garra rufa. The sequence goes on along the minus strand of NC_133379.1, from coordinate 21,607,600 downwards.
TTTTAACAAACTTAATAGCTTAATAGCTGGTAAAGATATTTATGAGCCAGTATTAATTAAGATATTAGCCTAATATTTCACCTACCTGACTGGAAATGATAGGAACAAACACGAAGGTTGTTCAGATTCTTGCTCTGGAAATCCTGGTTCAGTTTGGCCAATCAGAAACGCCTTTTGTTCCTCAGACAGTTTTTTGCACTCTCCTCCTTGATTTGTTATAACTTTTGGCGGTCTAGTACTCCAAATGTTTTTCCCCGTCCGACTTATAAGTACAGCCCAAAACATTACAATATAATTTACCATTTTCAGCAATACTCATCAAAATATGTGAGTTTCTTTCGGTTCAGTGGCATTGTTTACATTCAGTGCAGCTAATATGTCCGATTGATGTCACATTGTGAAAACTCTCTATACGTGCACGCTCATTCACAATTAGCATAATCCCCGTTTATGAATTACAACTACGTACGTTACGTGTCCAGGAACGCTGTGGAATATTCTGGACTCCTTTCTAAAGTTTGGCTTCAGTATAATCCATAAATGCAAAAATAAAGTAATAGGACATATCCATAACATGTTATTCAATTAACGTGTGTCCACCAAAGTGTTTTTAGCCAACTGAAAAAACAACAGGCTTCTGGAAACTGCCAGCGGGTGGCGCTTGAGAACGTTTTGGTGGCACAGCGTTTTTTTCCAGCTGAGATGCTTTGGTTGCTATGATCAATGAAAGAACGTATTACTATATCTCATTTTGAAGAATATTAGTGAATATAAAAATTAAGTAACCAGCAATGTAAGATGTCGGAATGCAAATCATTTGTATAGAATACTTTTGTCAAAGTCGCCATTTGAAGCTAAACGCAGACGTTTAAACAGACAGGCTAATGGATGAAACCTGCTATAATTACTCTACTTTTAAAGAATTTGATTTAAATAATAGGTCTACATAATATTCAAATATGCAGTTCATAGGGGACATAATGTATTAGCCCTACAGCTACAGCATGAAATACTATTTAAACCCATTTTACATTTACCTATATTATCTATATTATGCTAGTTTATATCTCATATTTTATAACTTAAAATTAATAAAATTTAACTCAACAATAGCAAGTTTGTCAATCCCGGGGCGAAAAAGGCAGAAGTGTGAGGTATAAACTCATGATTTTAAGCAGAGGAGAAAAGAGATAATGACGAGTTGTTTTTTCTTATCAGAATTATAAGACATAATCTCCTCCATTGATTGGATGGCTGGGTTAAAAAGTGACAGTGACAACCATTGCGTTTTACCAAAGACTATAGAAATACAAAGACGGACCTCTTGTTTTTGTGGCATTGAATTAATAAAGCATTATAAAAAAAAGAAAGAAAGAAAATAAATACAAAGACGGTTCACTCCTATACTATGAATGGGAGAAATGCAAAAAGCAACTGCGAAATTTTAATCACTATTTGAGCATAAAAAACACCATTCATGGGGCAGTTCATTTCAGATTTTGTTTGCTGATTTGAAATATGTAATTTAATTGCAAGTTAATCAGCAAGCAGTTTTTAAAATTTTAGATTTAGATAGCACTTAGTCTTGGATGAACTGCCAGGGGGCATTGCAAATATGACTGCCGAGTGAACAGACTGTCCTTGAAAGGGACTTTGGTTTTACCCAAAGTTAAACAGTTACAAAAAAAGACAGGGCAAACAAGCTTGTGAATTATTGTTATGGTAGTGCATTAAAATTCAGTGTGAATGGTTTCCCAAAAAGAACATTTTACACAGCATTTACACGTGGGAGAAAGCAGGTGTACGTTTCTTTCGTGCCAACTAACATGTTGAAAATACATTTGAATTCATTCAAAGATTCATGTCAGCAGCTTTATGAATGATTTATACAAAATCTGTTCTGCTTGTGTTTCATGAATGAGGCCCATTGAAACGTTTTACAGTTTTATGCTTTAGCGTGTGTATTTTATTTTTCCAAACAAGTAGAATGACAGCATCCGACTGTAATAAGCATCCTAAATTATATACACTACCATTTAGAAGTTTGAGAGTCAGAAAGATTTTTTTTAAGAAAAGAAATTACCGCTTGTATTCAGCAAGGATGCAGTCAGTTGATCAAAAGTGACAGTAAAGACATTTATAATGTTACAGAAGTTTTAAACTCAAACAAGAGCTGTTCTTTTGTGCTTTTCATTCATCAAAAAAAATGCTAATTCAAAATAAATCATGACGTGCAGCTGAAAATTAAGCTTTGCCATCACAGAAATAAATTACATGTTAAAAATAGTAAAATAATAAGCAAGTATTTTAATTTGTAATAAGCAGCCTTGATGAGCATATACGTGTTCTTTCAACAAAGAAGTTCCTACTGATCTTACCAGTCCCAAACTTTTAAAAAGTAGTGTAAGTTAAAGGGACAGTTCACCCAAAAATGAAAATTCTGTGAATAATTACTCACCTTTATGTTGTTCCAAACCCATAAGACCTTTGTTCATCTTCAGAACACAAATTAAGATATTTTTGATGAAATCCGAGAGCTCTCTGACCCTCCATAGACAGCAAGGGTCCTACCACGGTCAAGGCTCAGAAACGTAGTAAGGATGTTAAAATAGTCCATGTTTACATTTTTGGGTGAACTATCCCTTTGAATCATGATAGTGTATATACTGTTGTTTTTTCAAATTTACTGAAATTGATGCTCTTGCACTTTCTTTTACTTTCAGTTTCAAATACAAAAACAGAAGCAGGTATGTTTCATGCATACTGTGGCAATTTGCCCCAAAATGCTATATTAAAAACTACTGTACTTGTATCTGATAACTAAATCTCTCCCATTCTTCCAGCTGATCCTGCTGAGCCCAGCGGCCAGGAGGAGAACCTGTGCAAGATCTGCATGGACTCCCCCATTGACTGCGTCCTGCTGGAGTGCGGCCACATGGTGACCTGCAGCAAGTGTGGGAAACGCATGAACGAGTGTCCCATCTGCCGACAGTACGTGGTTCGAGCCGTGCACGTCTTCAGATCGTGAAATTCGGGTGCAAAGAGACAGACTGCCCCCCCTACAGGTTGTTGCTTTTTCACACATTGAGCAACATTTTGTCAACGTTTGCTCACATTTTTTTGATAATGTTCCATTTTGCTGCTTTGTTTATAAGTTTACATGATTAAAAGCACTTATTTGTTTTTTACATAGTGACAGTGTTTAAGTTGTAGCGTCCGAGGTTTGTTGTTGACATTTGCACTTTTTATTTCATTGTAAGGATTTTTACTGTATATCCATCCTTACTGTATGTAAATAATAAGCAAACAAGGTTTAAAGGAAAACGTTGCATCAATTATGGATGTTAATTAGAGGTTGAGATGATGTAAAGAACACATTTAAAAGAGTTGAACATGTTTGGAAGTTTCTAGGATGTGAAAACAGGGTAAGATGGTTGACTTTAATTTTGATTTGGAATAGTTAACAATAGTTAAATCACCACTGTAATGTGACCTATTCAAGGGTCATTCCACTCTTGGTTAAAGAAATGGTTCACCCAAAAAATTACATTTGCTCACCCTCAGGCCGTCCAAGATGGAGATGAGATTGATTCTTCATCAGAACAGATTTGGTGAAATTAAGCATTACATTTGCTCACTAATAGATCCTCTGCAGTGAATGGGTGCCGTCAGAATGAGAGTCCAAACCGCTGATAACAACATCACAATAATTCACAAGTGATCTTAGCGACTCCTTAGCGAATCATTAATGTTTAACAATGTTTTAACTTTAAACCACAGAGTGAATCAAGAGAGAAATATGCATAGATTAGAGTCCAAACAAATATGTCAATGGATTTTGATGTGAGAAGACAACATGGGATGGACTATTTCACTTGAGGAAGCATTATTATGAATTATAGACTCATATTTCGACCAGAAGCAAAGTTAAAATGCCTTAATGATTGATTTGTTTCTTACAAACATGCAACTTTTCTTCTTGAGCGTATGGAAGCCCGTTTCCGCCAGGTCCGAAAAATTCCATGCCTTAAAAAGTCGAAACTATGACTTACTAAGTCGACTTTAAATGTCGTAATTACAAGATAAAAAGTCAAAATTATGACTTAATTAAATCATAATTACAAGATAAAAAGTCGAAATGATGACTTAAGTCAGAAATACGAGATTAAAAAGTCGACTTAACTAAGTCATAATTTTGACTTTTTATCTCATAATTTCGACTTTTTTAAGTCATAAGTCATAATTATGACTTAGTTAAGTCATATTTATGAGATAAAAAGTCGAAATTATGACTAAATACAAGATAAAAATCATTAGACCACTCCTATGACTAATGACTTTTTATCTCGTAATTATGACTTAACTAAGTCAGAAGTTTGACTTTTTATCTCATAATTTCGATTTAAGTAAATCATAATTTCGACTTTTTTTAACTTGTAATTATGACTTAAGTATGTCATCATTTAGACTTTTATAAGCATGGATTTTTTTTCTTCCATATGAGCGACTGGAGTTGTGTTGTAGATTATTGTGATGTTTTTAGCATTGGTTTGGACTCTGATTCTGACGGCACCCATTCACTTCAGAGGATCCAGCAGCGAGTAGGTGAAGCTAATTTCTCCAAATCTTTTCTCATGAAGAAACCAACTCTACATCTTGGATGACCTGAGAATGATTTTTAATTTTTGGTGAACTGTTCCTTTAACTATTACGCACGCTACCAATATTGGTACTTGTTTCTAGTGAGTAGGTGCTATTTTCCAGGCTCTGTGCACTTTTAGATCACAGACTGTCTCATGCTTTGGTCTTAAATCCATATCTTAGGCAGAACCAGTACTTCCAAACTGCCAAGAAACCTTTTCTGGCTTCAGTACATTCTTTGTTTTATTACACCGGTGGATAGTTTTCCACCATTACTAGTATTACTAACAAGTCAGTGTTAGTCAAGGTGCTCATTACTGCCTACATTTATTGTTGTATGATAAAGTGTGTTAACCTAATAAAAAGTTTTCACAGAGTGATAAACGTCAATCATAATTGTACTTTTTTTTTTTTCTCAAAAACTCTAATTTTTAAACTTGAAGACTGGAGATATGATGTTTTAATTATTCAAAAAGTAATTGCAAGTTTGCGAATGTATCAAAACTGTTTGAAATCTTCGTCTGATGCATATCTCTGATTCCTTGCTTTCTTGAGCTGAATGTAGATGGCACTAAGATCCGTCTAAACCATTAAGTCCATCTCTAAAACACAGACGATCTTCTAAACAAAAAGTTAATCTTTTAAATTTTCCTGGTTATTATAAGAGGCTTTTTGACAGGATATGCAACCTGTACATATTCTATATTTTAATAGCTTTGTGTTTTATGTATTTGCATATTTATTAATCAAACAGCCACATTATAAAACTTTAAAACATCTCAATTACTCACTATCGTTTCACTGGCTATTGCAAATGTCTAGTCAGTCCAAACCCAGCATGAACATCCATAACCTAACCACAATATTTTAATAAGGTGATGATGAACACTGAACAGACACGTACAGTAGCAAAAAAATTGGGTGTAAATTTCTGCTCAGTTCCGCGGTGCTTGGAGCTTTCATTTTGTGCTTTAACAGCTCTAGTTAAACAAAAAAAAAACTAATAAATGGGCAGGATGAGATTTATATGTTAAGTATACACCTCTCATCAAAATCTAATTTATGTTATTTGTGTAATAGCAAAGGTGCCCAAATATGTGTGTGCGTGTATGTGCCAAGTGGAGTTATATCCCTTGAAATATCAGTAGGTTGTGTTGCGGTCTGAAGATTTCAATATTTACACAAATAAATATGATCTAAAGCTTAATTAAAACTTAAAGTGGATTTTAGCATTATTCGGAAGCTAAAGTGTCTTTGCACATGAATGCAGCACTGAGAAATTGACTGTTTAGTCAAGTAAAACATTGGATGTGTATCTAGAGAAATATTTATTACAAAAAAATAAGCATATGAGGAAAAAAATAAAAATATATATATAAGAGCTCTGCATGCATGAGCAAAGAAAAAGATAATCGAAAGGTGCTTAGAAATGCCTGAATGAAGTTTTCCAGGTTGAGTTGGAGACACTGGATTCTGTATTAACTTTTGTGTATCCTGTTTGCTTTTGTTTGTTTTTAGATGATTTGAGACTGTGACTTTCTTTTCAACTGTATGAAATATAATCAAGTCAACTGATAACTCAAAATGCTGTTCCGGATGGAGTAAACATTTATCATTTAACTTAGCATGTCAGATTGCCAATATTGTCTTTTAATATGCAGTGAGCCTGATGTGCTAAATACTGTATTTCTGTAAAACACTACATTGGAAGGTGATAAGGTTTATAATTGTTGATAAATTTATATATTTTTAAATTTTGTTACTACCTATGGTTGTTCTTGTGTGAATATTTGTTTTAGTTTTTTTTTTTTTGTATCAATAAACAAACATACAACAGCTGAACATGTGTCACTTGTGGATTAATTTGAATAACTATTTGGTTTTGATTCAATGCTTTAATTATCCACTTTATTCTTTAGCACAGAAGTAAGCCTATGGGTAAGCTTTCTGGTTTATACTGAACTGAACTGAACTAAACTTGCAAATTTTCCTGATTATTGCTAAAAATGGTCAACTATTGTTACGTTTTGGGCTGTACTAATCAGTCGGACCGGGAAAAACATTTGGAGTACTATAGACTGCCAAAAGTTATAACAAAAAAGGAGAAGAGTGCAAAAAACTGTCTGAGGAACAAAAGGTGTTTGCCAAACTGAACCAGGATTACCAGAGCAAGAATCTTGACAACATTCGTGTTTGTTCTTATTGTTTCCAGTTAAGTAGGTGAAATATTAGGCTAATATCCTATTTAATACTGCTTATACGTATCTTTACCACCTATTAACTTCAGTTTGTCAAAATATTGCGCCCTTTTCCAACTTACTAAATCCTTCTCTCCTTGTTTTAATCCGAGTATCTCCAATTTGGCCTCGCATCCGGGTAACTGACCAAATCGTGAGGTAAGTGCTATAAAGTACAGTAAACAGTAAAACTGTTTGCACTACAAACCAGTGTGCTCATAATTAAGATAATACATTAAAATAATATTTTAAGACACCAATATGCAATATCAAGCCGCAAAACGAGCTGTTTTGTACAGTTAAAAATAGCTGGACGCGAAGACCAGAAGCCACATTAAATTTACAAATGGTCGCACCTACTCTTACAGGAAGAAGGTAGATAGAAGTTTGTGTTTTCTAACAGCCTTAAAGTCCCCCTGAAATCAAAATTAAAGTTTTTTGGCTTTTAGTATGAATATATTAGCCTTAAGATTATCTATAGTCTAGTGTGCTTCAAAACAACGACAAAATTCGCGTTTACAAGATATGGGCATTCAAAACTTACAGTCTCGTCACTTCCGCCAATATGAATCAAGGATTTGGATGATATCACCGTGCACTTCAGTTTCTCATCAAACGTTCTGTCCAATCAAATGCTCTCTAGAGTCCGTAGTGTCCCGCCCCCTACACAGAGACGCGGAGCAGATCATAAGCGCTCATATGTGCGGTCGGCATGTATTAAACTACACAGCCTCAGCATGATAATGATCACTATTTCGTTTTAGCAAGTTTCATATTGAATTTGTGGGGTAATTTATTAGTCTGTGGCGGTCATAAGCTTACAAATGCGGCTTTACCGAGCTCAACGGCTCTGGCCCGAGCAGATAGAAATGGAACGCTATTGGCTATTCAAAATAAATGGGCGGGGCTGGGCGATATGTTTTTGTTTCAGTTAAAAGCACGTAAACGCATAGAATAACGCTGCGTGTTTCAAGGCGCTTCAGTGGACCTTTAAAATTAACTTTAGAGACAATTTGCAGTTTTTACAGCAGGGGGAGCCACAGGCCACTAATACGAAACAATAAAATAAAATCATACTACAGAAGATAAAGTTAGCCTGCCCTTTCATCCTCTCAAAACACTTATCGCTATTAAATTTAAAGCCACTCAAATGACAATCAGAAAACCAATTTAAATTTGTAATAGCACTTTAATCAAGTAGGACTAGACGTGTTTCTGTTTCTGGTAACCATAGAAACTGTGACCGGTGCAGATTCAGCAGTCTGCTGCTGTGATTTACTTTCTACTAGTTGAAATGAATAACTATATTTACATGAATGTGGATTAACAAACTCACTAATGACATCGTTAAGAAAACGGGAGAAACCCAAGGTAGGTCGCTCAAACTTTGAGAACTGCGTTCCGATAAAGTTATGAATGCTAACGCTAAGTAGTTTTAACGTTGAGAGGCTGCTGAGAACGTTTAACAAGCCCGCTCGTCTTTAACGTTACAAGTGGTTTTAAGTTGTAATATTTTTTCCTCTTTTTGGGATGTTAAGTCGTATTTAGCCGTTTAAATAAACACTAATGTCTTGAAGTTTAAGTGATGAAAGTCTCTCGGGAGAGAGTTGGCTGAGTTTCCATCATCAAGCGGTTCGTTTCACGTGTTAACATAATGAACAAATCAAAATCATAAAACGTTTATCACTTTGTAGATCAGCAAGATGCTTCATTCACCATCTGTGGAGAAATCTGTAAGTATCTGTATGATGATTAAGTTACATAAAAAGCTTAAAGTGGAAGGCAGGTGTAATCCTAAAGGACTTTAGCTCGTAATGTGAGAAATGTAAATTTAATTAAATACTTTTTGCTATATGAGCCTGTGCATTTTTATGAGGTCCATAAGGCATATGAAACTAATTATTTAAATGAGTCACTAAATTAAGTTTTTTTAAACAAAATAATAATAATATAAAGCCACAGTCTTTGTTAGAGACTCATTTAAATGTTTGAATATTATCTGATTATCTGCTATTATGCCATTAATAAAACGTTATAATAAATAGCCTACGTTTTAAACAAATGATAATGATGATTATAAGATGCTCATCAAAGCTCTATATTTATTTGATCAAATATACAGAAAAAAGTAATATTGCAATTTAAAATAACAGTTTTCTATTTTAATATACTACTTTAAAATATAGATTGATTGTAGATTGATTTTTGAAAGATCATGTGACACTGAAGACTGGAGTAATGATGCTGACAATTAGCTTTGCATCACAGAAATACATTCTATTTTGAAAATATATTAAAATAGAAAACCACTTCTGTATTTTCAATCAATTAAATGTCTTGATGAGCATAAAAGTCTTAAAAAAACAAAAAAAAAAAACCATACAAAATCTTACTGATCCCCAACATGGAATTACAATTGTAAAAATAATGCTTTGAATGCTTTTAAACATTAAAAGTGTTGCATTTAAAATGATAAAACAGCAAATTATTATCAGTATTATTGGCTATTTGTGACCCTGGACCACAAAACCAGTCTTAAATCGCTTTGGTATATTTGTAGCAATTGCCAAAAATACATTGTATGGGTTAAAATGATTGATTTTTCATTTATGCCAAAAATCATTAGGATATTAATTAAAGATCATATTCAATGAAGATATTTAGTAAATTTCTTACCGTAAATATTTAAAAACTTAAAGTTTGATGAGTAATATGCATGGCTAAGAACTTCATTTGGACAACTTTAAAGACGATTTTCTTAATATTTTGATTTTTTTGCACCCCCAGATTGCATATTTTCATATAGCTGTATCTCGGACAAATATTGTCCTATCCTAACAAACCATGCATCAAGGGAAAGAAAAAAAATCGATCCTTATAACTGGTTTTGTGAGAATCATGTTTTCCTATCTCAGTTGCAGTTCCTACAGCAGGGGGAGACAGACATTTGAGTTAAATAAAATAAACAGACAAAATATGGCCTAATTGTAGAGGTAGGCTTTTATCTCTATAGTGATGTTTATAATTAAGCAAATTGTATAATTTAAATACTTGTAATTGTTATAAGTTTGAGTTTGTATATAAAAAATTGCAGAGGCAGAAGCAGGAAGCATGAAGCAGGCAGGAAGGATGTGGTCTAATGGGGCTTTACACAAAGAAGCCAGAACAAACTGCATACAGAATTTCAGATTTCACATCATGATTTTTACACATTCTGGTGTGGTGTGCTTTTAAACAAGTTGGGACAACAGGGTGTGGTTGTCAGACAAGAGCACCGCTACTGTCCTTTGCGTTCAAATGAGTCATTTCAAAATATAACAGCCATAATGTTCATGATTTGACTGTCCCAGACTAGTATATACTCCACAATGCAGAAGCTAGAGACAGAAAGCCAGCATAAGCTCAAGCGTCGTCATAACGACCGTGGAGCAGCTGCTGCGCACGCATGCGCATAAGTCTCCCCATCCGCGTCCACCTCGTATCCTGTTTCAGGTCTAGCGAGCTAACGGGGTGGCACATATGGCCATCGCCTTGGTTGAGGTACCTTCTGTAGTTTCCTTTGTTTACCTCAGTTCCTCCGATATGCGGTTAAAACACTGTCGCTGACTAAGGACGTTAGCATTTTTTCCTCACGCTCCTCTCACCTTGATGTGAAGTCAGAAGAATGATCGCATCCCTGTCTAAAGGAAATCTGCTTGACGTGCTGCAGGAGGGTCCTAATGAGGTACTGAACCCCTTAAAACCTAGTGTCTGTTCACACGTGGATCCGTTTCATTTGCTCATTTAGGTTCTGTTAGGAAAAGGCTCACTAAAAAGTTCAGAGCATTAGCTGTCCCAACTTACCAAGCGTTTTACGCAAGAAACTCTGGAGAGTGCGACGCATTGTATTGTTTACGTCTTCTGTGAGTTGTTGCTGTAGAACAAGAGTTAGCAGGTTCTTTTGAATGTAGTAGCTATTTCATGCATTAGAGCCTTTTAGTTTTATTTATAGTCAGAATTTGTTGATTAGCAGTTGAAATTTCATAAAGCTATGCTGACTAAAAGCCTTGTACCATATGTGCATAAGCTGCATATCGAATTTAAATCAAATACCAAATTTAAAGTGCATATATGTTTATATTATCGTTTTCATAAGAATTATATTTGCATAAATGCTTTGAATGATAAAATTATGAATATTGGAACTACCGAATAAAAATAGCTAGTCAAATGTCACAATTATGGCATATATAAACTAGTTTGCACAACCAAAAAAACATAAATTCAATAGTAACAGTCCATAAGACTTCTAATCCGATAGAAAGATAGTCTTGGCAGCTAATAAACAATGGGAGAAACAATCCTATTAATCCTGGATTTACAAAGAGACGCATAATATATATAAATATGTTTATATAATGTACAGTACCAATCAAAATTTTTTGAACAGTAAGTTTTTTGTTTTTTTTATGTTTTTTAAAGAAGTCTCTTCTGCTCACCAAGCCTGCATTTATTTGATTATTGAAGTAAAATTTTGAAATATTTGTACTATTAAAATAACGGTTTTCTACTTGAATATATTTTAAAATGTAATTTATTCCTGTGATTTTAAAGCTGAATTCTGTGCATTATTACTCCAGTCACATGATCCTTTAGAAATCTTTCTCATATTCTGATTTGCTGCTCAAATAAAAACATTTATTATTATTATGTTGAAGGCGGCCAAAATTTATCTGAAATAGAAATCTTTTGCAAAATTATCAATGACTTTGTCACTTTTTGATCAATTTAAAGCATCCTTGCTAAAAAAAAAAAAATCTTTAATTTCCATAATTAAAGAATTTTCTATAATTTCTTTCTCCAACACAAAAAACTCCAAGCATATATGGTATAGTGTTGACATTTGGATCTTTCTACTCATCAAAAAAATTCTCAACTGTTTTAAATATTGCTAATAATGATAGTAAGTGTTTTTTGAACAGCAAATCAGCATATTAGAATGATTTCTGAAGGATCATGAGACTGAAGACTGCAGTAATGATGATGAAAATCTAGCAGATCACAGGAATAAATTACATTTTAAAATATATTTAAATAGAAAAGAGTTATTTTAAATAGTAAAAATATTTCCGAATGGCTGGTTTTGCTGTACTTCGGATCAAATAAATGCAGACTTGGTGAGCAGAGGAGACTTCTTTTAAAAAACATAAAAAATCGTACTGTTCAAATACTTTTGACTGGTAGTGTATGTGGTATGAATGCATTTACATGGAAATTACAATAGCAGAAATAATGCTTTGAAAATACGTTTTACATATGCAGTTATGAATACTGAAACAGGGTTGATTGGTTGAGGACATTATGAATAAAAAAAAGACCAGCAGTAAACTATAAATTATTATATACCACAGTTTACATGATAAAAGCGACAGCTTTTTAACAGCCGTTAAGCAAAGGGAGACATAATTCTGTTTAATGCCACACAAATATTTATATTGTGTGTTGTATGTATATTATATGTTATATAAATGCATTTAAACAGGAATCACAATTGCATATTGTTAAACAAAAATGTTTTTAAATTATGAAAAAATGTATGAAATTATGAACATTGAAACAAGAAATGATGAATGCAATTTTATAAACTACAAATAATGCCATGTGCATAGCCAAGTTTGCACAATAAAAGTGATCATTTTAATTGTTTGTTAGCAGTAAAATATCAGTAACAGTCCAAACAGAGAAAAGAATAGTCTGGCAGCTGTTAAACAATGGGATACACAGTTCTACTAATGCAAAAACTGATTTTTTTTTAGTGAGCTGCCATACTTGACAGCATTTTTGGCAGCATGATTGGCTTGGAGACACAGTCGGCTATTGTGCTGTACATGTAGTCAGCTACCTACCATGCTTACTGTGCTATATTTTATTAATATCAGTCTAGTGCAGCATTAATTTACAATTTTGATTTGAATAACACAATAGTTTTTTTATCTTGCACTACCAGTCAAAAGTTTTTGAACAGTAAGATTTTTTTATGTTTTTTTAAAGAGGTCTCTTCTGCTTATTAAGCCTGCATTTATTTTATTCAAAGCACAGCAAAAATAGTACAACTTTGAAATATCTTTTTATTATTTAAAATAACTGATTTCTGTTTAAACATATTTTATAATGAAATTTATTCCTGTGATCAAAGCTAAATTTTCAGACACACAATCTTTCAGAAGTCATTCTAATATGCTGATTTGATGCTCAAGAAATATTTATTATCAATATTTAAAACAAGTACATTCTTTAATGGATATGAAGCTCTAAAGATCAGCATGTATTTGAAATAAAAAGCTTTTGTAACATTATACACTGTACCATTCAAAACCTTGAAGTCAGTATAATTTGTTTTTCTTTTGGAAAAAAAATAGAAATTAATACTTTTATTTAGCAAGGATGCTCTAAATTGATCAGAAGTGATGATAAAGACATTTATAATGTTACAAAAGGTTTTTATTTCAGATAAATGCTGTTCTTCTAAACTTTCTATTCATCAAAGAAACCTGAAAAAAATCTACTCAGCTGTTCTCAGCATAATAATAAATGTTTTTGAGAAGAAAATCAGATTATTAGAATGATTTCTGAAGGATCATGTGACTGGAGTAATGATGCTAAAAATATATATTCAAATAGAAAACTGTTTTTTTTTTTAAACAGAAAAAATATTTCAAAATCCTACAGTTTTTGCTGTATTTGGAACAAATAAATGCAGGTTTGGTGAGCAGAAGAGACTTCTTAAAAAAAAAACATGCAAAATCTTGCTGTTCAAAAACTTTTAACTGGTAGTGTATGTATAATTTATATAAAGGATCTACCTGTAAATAAGTGTTAGAGTATTTTTAACCTGTGGAGATTACTGTTTCATGCTCTTATAAATGGTGTTAAGTGTGGGAGGAGATGTTAAGCATATTATGCCATTTCTGTAACCATGTGCACTACCGTCAGACATTCCCTACTGATGTTACCTAAGACTGAGTGCTCTACATCTGCCTGCCTTCCGGCTGTAACCATTAAACCGTCAAGCGCTGTTCTCAAACCATCATTGATTTTTTGTTATGAATCCCCGCTGTCTCAATCCCTACAGATATTTAAGGTCCACCTAGAGTATGAATGTGAAGGTGAGAATACAGCAGGCTCCAGTGATTGAGATGTATCCGTCTTTTGGGTCACTGTGGGAACAGACAGCTCATTTGTACAGTTAGCTATGCAGGACTACTGCTACCTTCCAGTTTTACAGCATAGTCAGCATCTTACAGTGCATCTGTGCTGAAAGCTCTCAGTGTTAGCTGTTCTAGCTGGGAAGCCTGTCACTTTGGGCCACTGTTAGATTGAAGTGAGACAGAAATGCTTTAGAAAGAGTTTGCATTGTGTTCATCAGCCCACCATGTGGCAAATCAGTAAATGCTACTGTGCATGAAGGGTCCTCGTGAAAAATGCACAGCTCATTTTGTTTTCTTTAGTTTGGTGTGCATGTGTTTTCTTGAATGTGCACGTGTTGGCATATGTGACCCTGGACCACAAAACCAGTCATAAGGTTAAATTTGTCAAAACTGAGATTTATACATCATATGAAAGCTGAATAAATAAGCTTTCTATTGATGTATGGTTTGTTAGGATAGGACAATATTTGGCCGAGATACATCTATTTGAAATCAGAAATCTGAGGGTGCAAAAAAATCAAAAAGACTGAGAAAATCACCTTTAAAGTTCTCCAAATTAGGTTCTTAACAATGCATATTACAAATCATAAATTACATTTTGATATGTTTACAGTAGGAATTTTACAAAAAATCTTCATGGAACATGAACTTTACTTAATTTCTTAATGATTTTTGGCATAAAAGAAAAATCTAAAATTTTGACCCATGCAATGTATTTTTGGCTATTGCTACAAATATACCCCAGCGACTTAAGACTGGTTTTGTGGTCCAGGGTCACATATGATGTGAACTAAACGTTGGTTCGGAGGTTGAGGCCCAGGAAAGATTTTCCCACAGCTTTCCAGATTATTAGCAGACTTGTCAAGGTGACACTTGATGTCAACTACCATTCTAAGGTTTTTTAATAGATTAGTTCACTCCTTAAAATTTTCTGATAATTTACTCACCCCAATGCCATCCAAGATGTTCATGTCTTTCTTTCTTTAGTCAAAAAACAATAAAGGTTTTTGAGGAAAACATTCCAAGACTATTATCCATATAGTGGACTTCAATGGGGATCAGTGGGTTGAAGGTCTAAATAGCAGTTTCAATGCATCTTCAAAGGGCTCTACATGATCCCAGCCAAGGAATAAGGGTCTTGTCTAGTGAAACAATTGGTCATTTTCCAAAAAAATATAAAATCTATATACTTTTTAACCACAAATGCTCATCTTGCATTGGCTCTGCAATGCGCATCTACGACTTCACGCATTGCGTAATCGTGGTGAAAAGGTCATGTGTAGTTAGTTCGTTCTTCTATGTACTCTGATTAAAAAGATAGGGTTGGGTGAAAAACCTTTGACAATGTTGTTTGTAAAGGATTGACTTTCTTTGCATGTTCGCTTTGTAAACACTGGGTTGGTACTTCTGTCTGCGTCACGTGTGACCTTTCCAACGTGATTACGTAATATGTGAAGTTGAGAATGCAGAGCTAGTGCAAGACGAGCATTTGTGATTAAAAGGTATATAAATTACTCTTTTCTTTTTTAAATGACTAATCATTTTACTAGATAAGACCCTTATTCTTTGGCTGGGATCGTGTGGAGCCCGTTGAAGCTGCATTGAAACTGCAATTTGGACCTTCAACCCAGTGATCCTGACTGAAGTCCACTATGTTTTCCTCAAATTTATTTTTGACTGAAGAAAGAAAGACATGAACATCTTGGATGATGTAGCTCCCTGGTTCAATAAAAAAAAATCGACTCTCCAACTGATGATCCTCATAGTTTATTCACATCCGTCACATAAGTCGTCACTTCATGCCGTACACCATCAAGTAACCAGATTGAGGATCAACGTAAGAGCTTGTACAAAGAAAAACCAAACAAACAACAAAATTAGTAAACCTTAAGACAAACATTTCAAAACCAAACACAAATAAATAAACAAACACATCATTTAAACATAACTAGATAATCACACAAACAGCAAACAAATAATTTTGCTACAATAAAACAAAATAGAAATAAAGATAACAAGAAGTCAAAATACCTTGTTCTCCATTTAAACCAGGAGCTAAACTCCTTATGAACCGTAAACCTTTGAGGCCATGACCATGTGCGTCTGGGTCTCGTTCCGTACTCAAATGTTTAGCGCGTACTCGCACTATATCCGTTCACGCCAATATATTTCACAATAAAAGACTTCTCATTACCATAACATAAATGCAATTAAATGCTATACGAAATAACACCAAATTCAAATATTATGAAAACAAAGAAAATAAATAATGAATCACAAAAACATACAACAAAGTCATTAACACTCCCACCAAATCAAGAGTGCAAATCTCACTCTAAAAGCACAAGCACGAATGATTTCCTCCTATAAAACATTTTTATATTTATAAACCCCTTTTTTCAACCCCTTTTTCTCTTTTTTTTCTTTTAAAAGTTATGTCCCTTTTTTTTTGTTTTTTTTTTAAAGTTATTTACAATTTTTTAATATATATACACACACACCTTTTTCCCTCTTAAACATGACCTCAAATTTACAAAAGATATACGAATATACATCTCATAGAAATTTCAAAATGTTTTCCCATAATGACTTTCATCTTGAGGAGAAATACTTCAATAAAAACATCAATGTCCCTCCATTAATAAAATAAGTTTCTGCACTGGTCTTTCGATTATGGACTGCTTATTTACACGCTTGCCCTTTGCATTAAGCTTTGAATCGCCTAGGAGTATCTTAGCCCTTCTTACAAGTCCATCACCACTAAAAATGACTTCCTGTATCCTTCCAAGCTTCCATTCGCTTCTTGGTAAATTTTCCTCTTTGACCATTACAACATCATTGACTTGAAGATTTCTTTTAGACACATTCCATTTTTGTCGAGCAGCTATGTTCACAAGATATTCCTTACGCCAACGACTCCAAAATTGCTCTGCTAAAAATTGTACACGTCTCCACCTTTTCCGTGCATACACATCTTCCTTAACAAATTTACCTGGTGGAGGCAAAGTGATAGCTGATTTTAATGTGAGTAAATGATTCGGAGTGATTGGTCTTAGACTTTTGGGATCATTCAAACAATCGACAGTTAGCGGTCTACTATTTACAATAGCCATTGCTTCGTATAGGAAGGCCCTTAAAGATGAATCATCCAAAGTTCCGGGATGAGATACAAGAATTGCATTTAGCACGGATCTTACTGTTCTAATTTGGCGTTCCCATACGCCACCAACATGGCTTGCATGAGGTGCATTCATGATAAACTCGCATTGTTTTCCTGACAAGAAGGTTGTTACTCTTTCGATGTCCATTTCCTTAAGTGCAACCTTTAGTTCATTTTTTGCTCCTATGAAATTACTCCCCTGATCAGATCTTAGTTGTTGAACAGTGCCTCTTATGGCGACGAAACAGCGCAGAGCATTTATCAAGGTGTCCGTTGTCATATCGTTAAGCATTTCGATGTGCACAGCACGAGAGCAAAGGCAAGTCAGAAGAAGGCCATACCTTTTATGCATACTTCGTCCTTGCTTGATGAAAAATGGGCCGAAACAATCCATGCCGGTATACATAAATGGAGGTGATGGATCCACTCTTTCTATAGGAAGATCAGCCATTTTCTGTTCCTCAACAGGCCTTCTGTGCTTCCTACAAATAACACAATTTCTAATATAGGATGTCACAACTTTACTGATTCCTAGGATCCAAAAACCATTAGATCTTATCTCATTTAGGGTGAATCCTTTTCCTTGATGCATAACTTTTTCGTGAAAGTGAGCAACGATCATTCGTGCGACCTGATGATTCTTTGGAATGATTACAGGATGCATTACGGAATCTAAGCAACTTGAACGTCCAAGCCTTCCTCCCACCCTAAGTACACAATCTTCATCCAGAAAAGGGTCAAGAGGATACAATGCGCTGTGTGACGAAACGTTTCTTCCCGCTTTTATTTCTCTCAACTCATCCTTGTAGAAACTCTCCTGCAAACATTTAATTATGCGAAGTTCCGCCTTCTGTCTCTCTGATACAGTGCTGAGATGACCAGATTTATCTTTGTTGGCTCTCCTTAACAGACGTGCTACTGCTCTGATTGCCTTTGACCAAGAAGAAAATTTTGAAAGACGATCAACTAAGTTAAAGCTTTCTATGCACTTTGTGTTCAAAGTACAAAAGGTTTTCACTTCTGGATCCCCAAATAAAATCTCAATATTGGGTTTTGTCGGTACAGGCATCTCTTTCTCCCACAGAAATTTCGGACCAGCAAACCAGTTTGAGGCAAGAAGCTCCTTCACAGTTAGGCCCCTAGATGCATGGTCAGCAGGATTTTCCTCCGTTGGAACATACCTCCACTGCTCAGTAGTTGTACCATTGCGTATTCTTTGAACTCTGTTTGCAACAAAAGTGTGAAATCTACGCGCTTCATTGCTTATATATCCAAGCACTACTTTAGAATCCGTCCAGAACGTCTCTTCAATAACTGTATAATCCAATTCTTTCTTGAGAACACTGCTCATTTCAACAGAAATGACTGCAGCAGCTAGTTCCAATCTAGGGACCGTTGTAAGTTTGAGAGGTGCAACTCTTGATTTTGCCATCACTATAGCACAATGGATATCTCCTTTGTCGTTCTTAAGCCTAATATAGGAGCATTGACCGTATCCATGAGTACTAGCATCGGAAAAGTGATGCAATTCAACTTTAACAGGTTTCCCGAAGTTCGAAGGTACATATGTGCGCGGTATGTCTATTTTCACCAGATCATTTAAGTCTTGTTTCCATCGCTCCCACCTTAGACGTAGTCCATCTGATAAAGGATCGTCCCATCCACTGCCACGCTTACACACTTCCTGCAATATTCTCTTTCCACTTAAGAGCACAGGTGCTATAAGTCCCAAGGGATCATAAACAGAAGCAACAGTAGACAATATGCCACGCCGAGAGGCAGGTTGATCTTTCAGGTGAACATTGAACTTAAAGCGGTCTGATTCTCTTTCCCATTGCATGCCAAGTGTTCGTTCTAGAGGCAATTCATCAAATGCAAGATCAAGATTTTTCAAGTCAGGGCTTCTTTCTGATGCAGGAATACTTTCCAACACAGTTTCGCTGTTCGACACAAATTTATGTAGCCGTAAGCCACCTATAGCACAGAGTTTTCGGGCCTCATCAGCAACCTTGATAGCTTGGTCCGCATCTTCAACACTAATTACTCCATCATCTACATAGAAATTTTTAAGCACAAACTGTGAACCTAATGGGTAGAACTCACGGTTTTCAGTTGCAAGATGCTTCAAGCCGTAGTTTGCACACCCTGAGGATGAAGCAGCACCAAATAGATGAACTTTCATGCGAAACTCGCAAACTGGTTGGTGGATGTTTCCATCCTTCCACCAAAGGAAGCGCAAGAAATCTCTGTCAGACTTGTCTACGTGAAACTGATGATACATTTTCTCTATGTCACACATAAGTGCAATAGGATGTTGACGGAATCGAATCAAGATGCCATGTAAGCTATTTATCAGATCAGGACCTTGAAGTAGATGATCATTTAAGGAACAACCTTGATACCTTGCAGAGCAATCGAAGACTACACGTAGTTTGTCTGCCTTCTTCGAATGAAAAACACCATGATGTGGCAAGTACCATGTTTCTCCTTTCTTGCCATCATCGTGCACTTCCTCAGCATCTTCTCTCTGAAAGATTTCACTCATAAACTCACTGTAACGTTTCTTATATGATTCATCCTTTGCCATTTTTCTTTTAAGATGATCAAGTCTAATCGCAGCATGGCGTCTGTTGTTTGGCAAAGTGGGCCTTACTTTGAAGGGAAGCGGCATTTGGTAATGACCAAGAACATTTCTCTGTATACCTTGCTTCAACTTTTCAAGAAAATTAATGTCATCCTGAGATACTTTTGTGGTCTCTTCTTCCATATCTTTAAAATCACTTTCTAGGACTCGTAGCACATTGGCTGGTGTGATCAGAGGAAGCTCCTTAACTGCAGTGCGGTGACACAGTCTGCTGACTTCAGATAAATCAGAATTTGGCGAAGAACAACCGACTATACTCCATCCTAGATCTGTCCGAATAGCATACGGTTCATCATCTCCTCCTAATATCACTTCTCTGGGGGCCATTGATCTTGAACAATTGTAGCCTATTAATAGACTGACATCGCAGTCCTGTAATGGAGGTATTTCGTCAGCAATAACCGCGAGATGATTCCAATTCTGAGCAACTTTAGAAGTAGGAATGTGGCTACGATTAGCTGGTATGCAATCTTTGGTATAAGTAGGAGGCAAATCAATATAAATGCTGGACTTATATGCTCTCACCTGAAGTCCTGATACCCTCTCACTTTGAAGGATTGTATCTTTCCCAAGCATGGTTGTAAGTTTCAATCTTACTGGGAACGTTGTTGCCTGTAAAGCATCACTCACACCTTTTTCAACAAATGTAGTATCACTCTGAGAATCCAGTAGTGCATATACTAACCTTTCACGGCTTGGATTTTGCTTTACAGACACCCAGACTGGAACAATCATGGAGGTATGCACATTGTGATCTTCTCCAGCCACATTCAAGGCCATTGCATTCATCGTATCATCAAGATCGCTTTGGGTTTGAACTGCAGAAGATGAAGTCTTCACCATTTTCACAAAGTTACTATCATGCAAACTGGTTGGATGCTTTCTCTTACAGATATTACAAATGAGACGACAACGACACTCCTTCGCACCGTGACCAGACTTCAGACATCCATAACAAAGCCTCTTCTCCTGAACATATCTTCGTCGCTCTTCCAGCGGTTTGCTGAGAAAATTGGAACAGTTATTGAGTTGATGATTACTCTTCTGACAGAACATACATGGAGCTCTGTTCACAGATTTGACCACATTTTGACTCTCTATGTTTGAATGAGTAATAAGAACCCGAGCTCTGCTTCGCTTGGTCTCTGTTAGATTTACCTTTTCACTAGCGTGTTCTAAGTTATGAAGAGCGTGAAAGGACGTAACTGGATTACAGGCAATCTCCGCTTCAGTATATACAAACATAGCAAATTCTTTGAAAGTAGGATACTCATGATCGTCGATAAGAGACTGTGTGACTCGACGATTCCACCTGCTAATTGCCCAGTCCGGTAATTTTTGCACAAGCTTCTGGTTCTCTTGATAATCGTTTAAAATTTGAAGACCCTTAACGTGAGGCATGGCACCCTGACAAGCATTGAGAAAGTCAGAAAAGGTTTGGAGTCCTATGGCATCTTTTGGATGGATTTTAGGCCAATTTGTTAACTTCTCTCTGAAGGCCTTTTGGATGACAAAAGGCTGGCCATAACGACCATTCAACTTACTCCACGCATCCTGATAGGCTTCATCATCCGTTCTGAAGAAAGTGCCTTCCAAGACTTTTCTGGCAGGACCACTCACATACTTCTTAAGGTAGAACATCTTGTCAGCAGAAGAAAGACTTTTCTGATCAATGAGCACCATAAAAGATTGTTTAAACTCAATAAAATGAATGGGGTCACCTGTAAAGATAGGAGGCTCTGGAACCGGTAGTTTGCTCATAGTCATTCCATCTTGAAACGCTTGAACAAGATGATGTACGTTGTTCGCTGGTGCCTTGACTGACAGCTTTGCTGGCTCTTGATGCACATTTTGATGAATTTCTTGTTTCTTTCGCACACTCACTTGAGAAAACTCTGATTCTTCTGCGCTACTACAATCTTTGGATGAATTAGTCCTTTCTTTCTCAATTTCTTGATTATATACTTCAAGTTTAGCTTGAGCTGCTTTCAGATCCTTTTGTGCTTGAATTCGCTCCAGTTCTTTTAACTCAACTTCGAGAGCCTTTTTATGCTGTTCCTCTAACTGCTTTATTCTTTCTTTTTGCTTTGTCTCTTCTAATAGAACATTATATGCAGCTTGTTTAGCTGCTACTTCTGCTGCAGCATCTACACGCTTGGCTTCTAAGTTTGATACAACAGAGCGATGACTAGATTTACTAGCTTCCTGACTAACTTGTGAAACAGTCGAACCAAAGATTGAGCGGGCATACTGATGAGTTAATAAAGTGCGAAGACGACCTTTCTCTCTCACTGCATCAAAATCTCCATCTATACCCGTTATTCTTTCATTAACAATTTTAGTAATATCAGCTGTGACTGCTTCACATGCATCCATTTTTCTCCTCATCTCAACAGTTGGGGATACACGCTGCCTAAATTCATCATAAGCACCAAGGACCTTATTTTTAGCTGTCTCCAGGGAATCAATTAAAATAGCCAGCTGAGTTTCTGACGCATCTAACTTAAGATGCTCACGTGCATTACGGGCATCTTCTTTCCACTGATCATATAAAAATACTATCTTTTTCTCTCTCTTTTGCCGTTCTTCTTGCTGATAGGCTAACATTTTTTCAGTAGGAACATGCATACGTTTTGAACGACGTGCACTTTCACTTTGAGTTTCTGTGTGTTGGCTATCAACTTGCCTATTTGCCCCTTTTGAACCAGCATCTGACTTTGACATTTTCCTACATTTACAATCCACTAAAATTACGTAACACTACTCACAAGTCCACTTTAGCCACATATGCTGAGGCAT
The DNA here is from genome assembly GCF_049309525.1 of Garra rufa. Taxonomy (NCBI): domain Eukaryota; kingdom Metazoa; phylum Chordata; class Actinopteri; order Cypriniformes; family Cyprinidae; genus Garra; species Garra rufa. Next base: position 21,584,932 of record NC_133379.1, on the reverse strand, counting down.
TACACTTGAAGCAAAACGAATATATTTGATACACTTTAACGTTAGTCCATTAACAGGTGAACTGTACGCGCACCAAATGTCCATTTATCTTTAAATCGCGTTCAACAAACAAGAGAAGATTTGTCCCTTAAAAATTAACTTTGTTTCATTGTCTTTGGTACTCACTGCGATCCACCAAACAATGATTGGAACAGTTATCTTCCCTCGAATAGTCCACTAACTCAGTCCATCTGCTGCCCGTAGAGGTGTACAATCATCCGCTGAAAGTTCGCTTTAATCTTGATCCGTCAAGTGAGCACTCGCAGCTGTTTCCACCGAGCGCGCCGCCGAGTTCGCCGACATTAAAGCTCCGTCACTAACCATGGCGTCCCTTGAAGCGGCACCGCGGGTCAACGATGGCAAGCTCTTACTGTAGCTCCCTGGTTCAATAAAAAAAAATCGACTCTCCAACTGATGATCCTCATAGTTTATTCACATCCGTCACATAAGTCGTCACTTCATGCCGTACACCATCAAGTAACCAGATTGAGGATCAACGTAAGAGCTTGTACAAAGAAAAACCAAACAAACAACAAAATTAGTAAACCTTAAGACAAACATTTCAAAACCAAACACAAATAAATAAACAAACACATCATTTAAACATAACTAGATAATCACACAAACAGCAAACAAATAATTTTGCTACAATAAAACAAAATAGAAATAAAGATAACAAGAAGTCAAAATACCTTGTTCTCCATTTAAACCAGGAGCTAAACTCCTTATGAACCGTAAACCTTTGAGGCCATGACCATGTGCGTCTGGGTCTCGTTCCGTACTCAAATGTTTAGCGCGTACTCGCACTATATCCGTTCACGCCAATATATTTCACAATAAAAGACTTCTCATTACCATAACATAAATGCAATTAAATGCTATACGAAATAACACCAAATTCAAATATTATGAAAACAAAGAAAATAAATAATGAATCACAAAAACATACAACAAAGTCATTAACAGATGACATGGGGTGAGTAAATTATCAGTTTCAATCATCTTAATTCTGGAGTGAACTAATATTTGAATGTTTTCAAAAGAAGTCTCATCTTCCTCAGTTCTTATTTGGTGCTCAAGAAACATACTTATTATAATCAATGTTGAAAACAGTTGTGCTGCTTAATATTTTTGTGGAAGCAGATATCAATGAAGTCTTTGACAAATAGGAAGCTGAAAAGAATAGCCTTTATTTGAAACAGAACTCTTTTATAAAGCTGAAAAAGTCTTTACTGTTTCTTTCATTCAACTTACTGCATCCTTGATGAATAAAAAATAGTACATTTTTCAAAAATCAACATCTTATTGATCTTACGTTGTTAGTAGTGCGTCATATATGAGAATTGTTTAAAAAAATAGCTCACGTAAAAGCTCAAAATATTTTTTTTTCCCAAAAAAGACATTTTAAACACTTCACATTACAGCCTTCAGTCTTCAGAAAGGACAAAGAAGCATCATAAAATTGGTCCTTATGACTGCATTAAATTCCAAACTTAATATCATAATCTTGACATCTGTCCTATACGTATTGGTCATGAGATAAATAATGGTGACCTACTTGTAAATGGATCAGTCTTTTTTTTCTGATCATTTTAAATCAATCAGTTGATCTGGTTAAAAATATTAGAATGACTTAGTAATACATAGTCACACTGATCTAATTCTTGAGATGGACTCACTGACTCCTGTCAGTCCTGTCATTGGTTAACAGCTCACTTGCGGGGAATATTATCAGTGAATAGCATGTAAATTTTGGTCAGTGTCTCTGACAGAGCCATCATATGGCTTTAGAAGAAATAACATGTAGTGAACAAGTCAAAAGGACAACATTTATGGTGCTTTTGTGTCTTTTTTCCTTTTAAATTATTGGACTTATTTAGTCTACAGTTGAGGTCAAAAGTTTACACCCCCCTTTCAGAATTTGTAAAATGTTAATTATTTTTCCAAAATAACAGTGATCATTCAAAATGCATGTTATTGTTTATTTAGTACTGACTTGAATAAGACATTTCACATAAAAGATGTTTACATACAGTCCACAAGAGAAAATAATAGATGAATTTATAAAAACAAATGACCTGGTTCAAAAGTTTACATCTTCTTGATTCTTAATACTGTGTTGTAAACAGTGGCGGTTCTAGACAAATTTGACTAGGGGGGCCAAGAAGGGGCCAGTGTTTAACCAGAGGGGCACATTAAAAAATGACAACAAGTGGTATTTAAAGATTATAAACTTTATTTTACTTTAAAATCATACAAACATTTTAGGGATGCTCATATTGACCGTTCACTGTTAACCGACAGTAAGAATTTTAACCGATTTTTACTATAAGTTAAACGGTTTAATTTTTTTTACGTTTGCTGCATGGTGAAAGAAAAAAATAATGTTTACTCAGGGGCGCGTGTCGACACGTGCAGTGCGGCTGTTTAGACATATTTTGATGAGTAAGCACCTGCTTTACCTTCTCTTAGTGTAACTGATGTAGTAGCCTATGTGCTGCACAATAGCAATAGCGATGTTGCGTTATCAGAGAGTGAATCCGTGAATAAATGAATTCAAATTCTGAATTAATTATAGTCTTAAAAGTGCGCGCTCCCCTTACAATCACTGGAAAGCTGTCACTCATACATTACTGTAGTTCATCGCAATTTCTCAAAGTTAATAAAAGGTAATAAAATCACATTTACACAGTACAATTAATCTCTTATTTACATCATGTCTACACTTTCTTTGTTTTAATGAGAGAGTTCTCAGAGGTGTAGAATTTCAGCAGAACTGAACCGGCACTTGATCATGAACTAACAATGAACAGCTGTATATTTTTATTAACTAACGTTAACAAAGATTTTACAAAGCCATTTACAAACTTGATTTAATTATCAGTGTGAAAAACAAAAGTAACACGGTTATGTGCAAGAACAACAAGTCACTCACGAAATGAAATTGTTTTGCTTACCTTTGACTCTTGCAACAGGAGAAATAAATCGTAGCTCCTCTATCCAAGAGTAGTTCTAATTGTTGCTGCAGTGTTTGTGTGCGCCGCTCTAATTTACCCATGTAAGTAGAACGATGCGTCGCATTAGTTCCGCTTTTGGCGCTCGTGTGTAAAACCATAATTAATTATTTTTTTTATTTGGTCAGCACGGGGGGGCCACAGGGGTGGCCAAGGACATGTCTACAGGGGCACGGGCCTCCCTTGGCCTCCGTGTAGAACCGCCACTGGTTGTAAATGATCCACAGCTGTGTGTTTTTGTTTAGTCCATTGTTCGTCCTGAACAGTTAAACTGCCTCCTGTTCTTCAGAAAAATCCTTCAGGTTCATTTTTGTGTTTTTGAACCCTTTCCAACAATGACTGTATGATTTTGAGATTTATCTTTTCACACTGAGGACAACTGAGGGACTATTACAGAAACACTCACCGATGCTCCAGAAGGAAAAACTATGCATTAAGAGCCAGGGGGTGACAACTTTTAAATAAAATTGAAATGTGTGCATTATTCTTACTTTTCCTAAATATCTTTTTTTTGTTTTTTTTAGTACTTCTTTCAGAGGCTACAGAAGATAGTTACATGTTTTCCAGAAGACAAAATAATTTACCCTGATCTTCAAATTCAAAAAGTGTTCATCCCAGCTCTTTAATGGTCCTTAGTGTGAAAAGATGGATCTCAAAATCATACAGTCATTGTTGGAAAGGGTTCAAATGCGCAAAAATGCTGGAAAACCAAAGAATTTGTCGGACCTGAAGGATTTTTCGGGAAGACCAGCAGGCAGTTAAACAGTTTAGGACAAAACAACTATCACTAAACAAAAAATAAAAAAAATAAAACCCACAGCTGTGGATCATTCAGATAACAACACTGTATTAAGAATCAAGGGGGTGTAAACTTCTGAATCGGGTCATTTTTATAAATGCAACTATTAGTTTCTCTTGTGGGCTATATGTAAAGATCTTTTATGTGAGATATCTTATTCAGGTCAGTACCAAATAAATAATAACATGAATTTTGTCTGACCCCTCTTATTTTAGTAAAATAATTCACATTTTGCAGATTCTGAAAGGGGGGTGTAAACTTTTGACCTCAACTGTAAATATGTTAATCTTTTTTCTAAATGCTGTATTTTTCTGCAGCCACCCCACATTCTTCAGCATTTACAAAAAAAAAAAAATTTGTTCAGTGCACAGCACATTTGCCAGAGGCTAGAACTGCAGCAAACCTCACTGCAGTCTTTATGTGTTTCTACATGTATTTGCTAAAGAGGAAGCATGAGCGTGGGGAGTTAAGCTCTCCTTTTGTGACATGGCAGAGAAAGTGCAAGTCAGACTAATCCACGCTGTTGAACCCGGTGATGCTGACCGGCCGGGGTGAATGAGAAAGGACTTGTTCTGTCAAAGCAGGTGCATCTTGAGCACTGAGGCATGAATTTCTTTTGACAACGGGTATCCTAGTGGGTATCAACACAGGCATATTCTGCGTAACCTCTCCACCAGGACCATCAGCACTAATGATAACTGGGGAGGTATGCAGTTAAACAGCACGTAGAGACATTGGCACCACTGAGACGTGATTTGTGTTAAAGGAACACTCCACTTTTTTTGGAAATAGGCTCATTCTCCAACTCCCCCCGAGTTAATAAGTTGAGTTTTACCGTTTTGAAATCCATTCAGCCGTTCTCCTGTTCTGGCGATATCACTTTTAGCATAGCTTAGCGTAGATCATTGAATCCTATTAGACCAGTAGCATCATGTTCAAAAATGACCAACGAGTTTCGATATTTGTCCTATTTAAAACTTGAATCTTCTGTAGTTATATCGTGTACTAAGACCGGTGGAAATGCAAAGCTTCAATTTTCTAGGCTGATAAGATTAGGAACTACACTTCCATTCCGGCGTAATAGTCAAGGAAGTTTGCTGCCGTAATAAGGCTGAAGCAGGAGCAGTAATACCATGTAGCACATGTGCAAATGCTAAACTAGCTGGGAACTCATTTCTGATAATACTCCGCCTGCTTCGGCCATATTATGGCAGCAAACTTCCTTGACTATTACGCCGGAATGGAAGTGTAGTTCCTAATCTTATCAGCCTAGAAACTCGCAGCTTTGCATTTCCACCGGTCTTAGTACACGATATAACTACAGAAGAGTCAAGTTTTAAATACAACAAATATGGAAACTCGTTGGTCATTTTTGAACGCGATGCTACTGGTCTAATAGGATTCAATGATCTATGCTAAGCTATGCTAAAAGTGATATCGCCAGAACAGGAGAACGGATGAATGGATTTCAAAACGGTAAAAATCAACTTATTAACACGGGGGGAGTTGGAGAATGAGCCTATTTCCAGAAAAAGTGGAGTGTTCCTTTAAGGCTGTATGACAGCCTGAGGAAAGTAACCCTATAGTGTAGCATAGATGAGGTTTTGTTTAAATTGCAAAATTGACAGTTTTGGAGGCAAGAGGAAAACACAGAAGTACAGTCTACACTACCAGTCAGAAGTTTTTGAACAGAAATTTTTTTATGTGTTTTTAAAGTCTCTTCTGCTCACCAAGCCTGCATTTATTTGATTCAAAGTACAGCAAAACAGTCAAATTTGAAATATTGTTACTATTTAATATAACTGTTTTCTATTTGAATATATTTTAAAATGTTATTTATTTCTGTGATTTCAAAGCTGAATTTTTAGCATCAATATTCCAGTCACATAATCCTTCAGAAATCATTCTAATATGCTGATTTGCTGTTCAAGAAACATTTATTATTACTGTTATTATCAGTATTTAAGACAGTTAAGTACATTTTTCAGGATTTTTGGATGAATAGAAAGATCCAAAGATCAGCATTTGAAAAAAAAAAAGCTTTTGTTACATTATACACTATACCATTCAAAAGCTTGTAGTCAGTATAATTATTACAGATTAATACTTGTATTATTTAGCAAGGATGCTTTAAATTGATCAAAAATGATGATGAAGACATTTATAATATTTGAAAAAAAAATTCTATTTCAGATGAACGCTGTTCTTTTGAACTGTCTATTCATCAAAGAAACCTGAAAAAAATCTGCTCAAACTAATGTTTTTTGAGCAGCAAATCAGAATAGTACAATGATTTCAGAAGGACCATGTGACTGGAGTAATGATGCTAAAAGTCACCTTTGAAATCACAGGATACAGTTTAAAATATATACAAAAAGAAAACAGTTATTTTAAATGGAAAATATTTCAAAATTGTAGCGTTTTTGTTGCACTTTGGATCAGATAAATGCAGGCTTGTTGAGCAGAAGAGACTTCTTTAAAAAAAACATTAAAAACTTGACTGGTAGTAAATGTAGACTACCAAGGTTGCACTTACCTGTATGAAATGTTTGTCTTTCTAGCAGCAGCTGGCTGCCTATGTGTCTTGGGTTAATGCACAGCTGAGAAAGAAGCCTGGACTGAAACCTGTGAGCGATCTACGACAGGATCTCAGAGATGGTGTGGTCCTAGCACACCTCATTGAGATAGTGGGTAAGCCTGTGGATCGTATTTCATTTGTATTGCAGTATTGTATGATAAGTCTTTATATTAAGATGTGCTTTATATATATATATGGCAAGCTGGCGAGCTGCTGGATGGCATTCATTATGTACCACGTGACGACCAGGAGCGGAAACAGAATGTGGAGAAGGTTCTGCAGTTTGTGTCATCCAAACGGATCAGAATGCCACAGACGTCTGCCAGGGGTGAGTTACAAAGCAGGCTGTTAATCATGGTTAAGCTGATAAAACTACTTATTTAAGATCTCCTCTTTCTCTCTGTACTCAAAGACATTGTGGAGGGGAACCTCAAATCCGCCATGAGGCTCATCCTTGCTCTAGCTGCACATTTTAAACCCTCTGCATCAGCCAGTCACAGAGCTGGAGCTGGCGTAGGCAGGAGTTCCACTGGCTCCTCGGCCAATCACAGACCTCATTCCACCATGGCCATGGCCCAGAATGCAGCAGCAGCACTGGCGGCAGCCAGGCAGGATGCTTCTCGCCCTGGGCGCTCTGTATTTCATCTAAGGCAGGAGTGGAGGTAAATGTAGCTTCATTTTACCCTTTAACTCCATTTCCTCAATGTTTATACATTTAGGTAGAATTGCTTCCATAGAGCAACTGTTCTTAAAGAAGTAGTTCACTTTCAGAACAAAAATATACAGATAATGTACTTACTCCGTTGTCATCCTAAATTGTTCATGTCTTTCTTTCTTCAGTCATAAGGAAATGATGTTTTTTGAGGAAAACATTTCAGGATTTATCTCCATATAATGGACTTCTATGGTGCCCCCGAGTTTAAACTTCCAAAATGCAGTTTAAATGCAGCTTCAAAGGGCTCTAAATGATCCCAGCCGAGGAAGAAGGGTCTCATCTAGCAAAACGATCGGTTATTTTCTAAAAACATTCACAATTTATATGCTTTTTAATCTCTACACAGAGCTAGACAATACGAGCATTTGAGGTTAAAAAGTATTTTTTTTCTAGAAAATAACGATCGTTTTGCTAGATGAGACCCTTCTTTCCTGAGCTGTGATCGTTTAGAGCCCTTTGAAGCTGCATTTTGGAAGTTCAAACTCTGCGGCACCATAGACGTCCATTATATGGAGAGAAATCCTGAAATGTTTTCCTCAAAAAACATAATTTCCTTACGACTGAAGAAAGAAAGACATGGACATCTTGGATGACAAAGGGGTGAGTACATTATCTGTAAATTTTTGTTCTGAAAGAGAACTACTCCTTTAAATCTCCTCATTTTAAAGGGATAGTTCAGCCAAAAATTAAAATTACCCGATTTACTCACTAGCATATTCTCACCGGAGCTTATGCTACGCCTACCTTCTACGTAATCTGCTGGAATACCACTCTCTCTAGCTAGCGGAAGCTAAAGATTATGGTTTATAATATTCTATATAATTATAATATTTTTGGATAGACACACATTTTTGGGCTCCAGAATCTTGGCCCCATTCACTGCCATTATAAAGCTTGGAAGAGCCAGGACATTATTAATATAACTCTGATGGTATTCGTCTGAAAAAAGAAAGTCCTATACATCTAGGATGACTTGAGGATGAGTGAATCATGGGTAATTTTCAATTTTAGGTGAACTATCCCTTTAAGAGGGTCCATTTTCCCTCATATGGTTAGAAAAGTTTGTTTGAGGAACAGGCTGGAATAGAGGTCATTATTCAGTGAAAAGTCTGACATCCAACCTACCTCTCACTGATCCTTTCATGAAACTTAATGAGTTTATGAACAAATAGTCAGATCTTTCTAAAGATTCAGTTGATTTAGTTTACAAAATGGTAATCTAACGAAAATGTTATCAGTGAAAACATGAATTCCGGTATTACCGCTGCTTTTTGTGTTTCAAAGGAAAAATAAAGATGTGGTAAATAATGACAAAATAAAGTGAATGAATCATTGCCCTCTTGCTGCAGTCATTAGGAATTGCAGCTTGGTTCAGAGGTAGCATATGGATAATCAGATCTGCAAATCTAAACATGTTTCAACCACAGTTTAATATTTGGTGTCACCCCTAGCAATAATCTCTAATGTGCTCTGTTGGAGCTTATTAAAATACTAATTAAAAATATGTATTTAGAGAGTTGTTCATTCATTTGGTTTACAAATGAAAAGATTGTTCATCCTTTTTAATCTTTTGAATCAGTTTCTAATCTTTCTGCATTTTTTTGCTCTTAGTCGTGGCTGCAGCGGCGAGGAGGACAGTGAGAACCCCTGCTTGAGTGTTAGAGCATTGGTTCAGCAGTATGAGGGACAGAAAGGGACATTTGAAGAGGAGACAGGAGCAAGATCTACTGGGTAAATACAATGCAGCTAGTCTGTATATTACTTTAAACTGAGATAAAGGATTAGTTCACTTTCAGAATGAAATTTGAAGCTGCACTTTGGACCTTCATCCCGTTGATCCCCATTGAAGTCCACTATTTGAAGAAAAATACTGGAATGTTTTCCTCAAAAAAATTCTCTTCGACTGAAGAAAGAAAGACATGAACTGGGATGACATGATTAAATTATCAGGATTTTTTTTCCCTGGAAGTGAACTAATTTTTTAACTAATAGTTTGAACATACAGAAGGAATCTCCACTTTTAGATCTTCTTTCAAAAGTATTGTTAAAACATTGAATTGTTTTCACCAAAGATCTTCGGAAAAGAAATAAAGCTAGAACATTTACATATTTCTAAGTACTAAAGAAATTAAATAATGAGAAATTAGACAGTTTCTGGATTAATATTGAAAGGGATAGTTCACCCAAAAATTAATTGCTCACCCACGTCATTCCAAACCCATAAGACCTGCTTCTTTGGAACACAAATTAAGATATTTTTGATGAAATCCGAGAGATCTCTGACCCTCCAAAGACAGTAAGAGTCCTACCATGTTCAAAGTCCAGAAATGTACTAAGAGCATCAACAAAATAGTCCATGTGACATCAGCGGTTCAACCGTAATTGTATGACGCTACGAGAATACTTTGTGTGCGCAAAAAAACAACTATCCCTTTAAGATGCATTAAAAGCATTTATTCAAAATCAAAACATTCGTGAAAATGAATATAAATATACAAAAAGATGCTGATGTAGATATAAGCTTGTAAATTGAGAATACATACAACTGTGAATAAATTGCAAAACAGTTCTTTGAACCAATCATTTTGTCATCGCACGGTGTCATTGGGTTTCATTCTCCTAGTTACAAAATATACACAAACATGTTATCACAACCCTCTTTTATTATTCTCTCTGCTTTTATGAGAGAAGAACACATAGATAGGCTGGAGGAGGCTGTCACAAGGATTTTCTCACTGCTTGTTTTGTAAGGCCTGAGATGTTCCTGCCCACTGGCTTGCTTTGAGGCATCATCATGCATTGCCACTGAAAACAAGAAAATGTGTGACTGTTCTTTTATGTGAGACATCAGCTATGATTTTATCTGGAGGAGATGATTCAGTACCTGATAATCGCTTAGTCATTCATTCTGGTTTTAGAAATATCTGTGACTGTCTTTAAAAGTGTTATGCAAGAAACCGTTCTAGGACATTGTCAGGTAGTGACTTGGATCGAAGTTAAGATGCGCTTGATCATTGATAACTTGACAGATCTGGATAGCTCACTGCCCTGTAGGTTAAGTAAGAGTTAGTCACAGTGGTTATAAGGGACAAGATGAGGATACAAATTATAAGTTTTATAAACGTATACATTTGAAGTCAAAAGTTAACATACACCTTGCACAATTTGGATTATTTGGAAAAAAAATTTACAACTAAGGGACTCAAATGCAACTATTACAGACGATTCAGTGATGCTTCTGAAGGAAAACCATGCATTAAGAGCTGGAATTTGATTTGAAGATCAGGGTAAATTTAACTTATTTTGTCTTCTGTAGCTTCTGAAGGGCAGTACTAAATAAAAAAAAAAAAAAGATATTTAGGCAAAATAAGAAAAATGTACACTTCCTCATTCCGTTCAAAAGTTTACACCCCCGGCTCTTAATGCATCGTTTTTCCTTCTGAAGCATCAGTGAGCATTTCAACCTTTTGTAATAGTTGCATATGAGTCCCTCAGTTGTCCTCAGTATGAAAAGATGGATCTCAAAACCATACAGTCGTTGTTGGAGAGGGTTCAAATACACAAAAATTCTGAAAAATGTAAGAATTTGCAGGACCTGAAGAACTTTGCTAAAGAACAGCAGGCAGTTTAACTGTTCTGGACAAAACAAGGGACTCATGAACTATCACTAAATAAAAAAAACAGCTGTGGATCATTTGGGTAACAGCACAGTATTAAGAATCAAGTGAATGTAAACTTTTGAATAGGGTCATTTTTAAAAATTCAGCTGTTATTTTCTGTTGTGGACTATATGTAAAAGTCTTTTACGTGAAATATCTTACATGCATTTTGTACGATCTCCTTATTTTGGTAAAATAATTAACATTTAGCAGATTCTGCAAGGTGTATGTAAACTTTTGACCTCAACTGTATTACTAAAAATATACTTTGTTACTAAAATTATAATCTGTGAAAGGAAAGTTATATCTCAATGTTGTGCTAAATCAGAAGTGCATCCTGTGCAAGCGGTTCACAGCAAATCTGTGCCCACCTACAAGCCAGACAGTCCCGTACCAGCTCCCCCTCTGACAAAATCACGATCCTAACAGATGGGGAGAGAGGCAGGACAGAGAGAGAAGACGGAATAGAGGGAGGGCTGGAGGGGGAGGGTAAACAGAGGAAGGCCGGACTGAGTCTAACATCTCGGCACAGAAAAAGAGGAGCTAGTAAGGGAGGGAACGCGAGAACTAGACGGGGACATGCGGATCTCAGCGATGGAGAGCTTTATGAAGTGAAGGAGTCGTCTGTGACCAGGTTGAACTGAGAGGAGGAATAATTAGCCCAACTCACAGCCGGAGAGAGAGAAGGAGAGGAGGGGGGTAGGATGCAGCTGCCTTGGTGACAGAGCAGTGCCGCTCACTCCTGTCACCGTGGACGGATTGAAAACAGGATTTCCATATGGACAACGTCGGGTGCATCTGAGGAGGCTTTGAACTCACTGATAGGATCTGCTGTCAGTTTCAAGCATGGTGGTTAAGAGGAGCTAGTTAGTAAACGAGTGACAACGCTGTAGAGAATGCATGCTGAGGCAGGACTCTAAAGAAGTTTGTGTCTGTAAGAAACGATGCCGATGTCTAGACTTCCTTACGGTCTCTGGATGAATAAACGTGGTGCAGAGGGCTAGAAACTCTAGTGCCAAAATGGGAGCCAAACAAATCAAATGGTAAGACACTGTCACAGTATATTTGTGATGTTTTGAAGGAATAGTTCACCTAAAAATAAAAATTCTGTCCTTTATTCACCATTCCAAAATACTTTTTGACTGTATTCATGACCCTGGACAACAAAACTAGTTATAAGTAGCACATATGTTTGTAGCAATAGCCAAAAATACATTGTATTGGGTCAAAATTATCATTTTTTTCTTTTATGCCATATATCATTAGGATAATAAAGATCATGTTCCATGAAGATATTTTGTAAATTGCCTACCATAAACTTAATTTATTAATTATTTAATAAATATACATTGCTAAGAACTTAATTTGGACAACTTTGAAGGCGATTTTCTCAATGTTTAAATTTTTTGCATCTTCAGATTCCAGATTTTCAAATAGTTGTATTTTGGCCAAATATTATCCTATTATAATAAACTATACATCACTGGAAAGCTTATTTATTCATGTATAATTTTTCAAAAATGTACCTGTATGACTAGTTTTGTGCTCCAGGGTCACATTTCTTCTTGTGGAACATGAAGATATATGAAGTCAATAGAAGTCAATGGTCACAAAACAGTTTGGTTACCACATTATCTTCCAAAATATCTAAAATATTTTTGTGTTCTGCAGAATGCAGGTTTGTAACAACATGAGAGTGAGTAAATAATGACAGAATTTTCATTTTTGGGTAAATTGTCTTTTCAATAAACACTTCAACACAGTTTTACCACAAGCATGTTTGCAAGTATTTTTAGCAATTTTTAATACATATACTGTACATTTTCACTTAAGTTTGACTCGTATAGATTTCACTCACTAGTTCACTTTTTCTGATGCTGTCCTATACTTTTACTCAGTGAAAGGTTCACATTGACAGCCATTAGAAGCAAAAAGAGTTGGCAGACTGAGGTGACATGAGCTGCATAAACCATTGACGATGTAATAAGATTGCGAAGGGTTTCACTTTATGCAAATTCTTAGCAAACATAATCTGCAGATGCAGCAATTGAGTACAGCATCTTGCCAACTTCCAGCGATTTAATGGTTGTCAGTTTGAAACCACCTGTATTTTATTATGTGTCTGTGAATGACAGCTGTGACTTCTTTAAAGGATCCTACCCATAGTACTTTTCTACTATAGCTCACATACAAGATTCTGAATCATGTTTTCTACTGTATGCCAGTGCCACCTGTGTTGTGCTTTAGGATCTGATTTTGTGTCATTGGCATCTGTCATTGACATACAGCACAGTATTTCACTCAATCAGACACTTTGAAGTGCCTTTAATGCATGCGGATTTGACAAGGAATATTGAAAGAATGTCTCTCTCTTGTTTTGTTGTGAAGCAGTTTGTTTTCCTTACAACAGCGCAAAGAATGCCGGATATGTCTGCTCAGCCGTTTCTCTTCAAAACAGCCTCCCAGATGTGAAATAATTCTCGAACTCTCACCCTGGCAGCCGAGAATTTCCGTTTTGTTGACGTTTTGCATCTGCTGGCCTTTTTCTTTAAATAACACAGGCTCCTGTGCCCAATTACTGACGTTGGAACGTAAATACACTGTAATGAGCTTCCTGCCATCCCACCAAATGACTCCTGGGTTTGTGACGGGCGTCTGATGAGCTCTCATGAGAATCATCTAATGACCGACTAATCTCGTGTGAGAATCTCAGAGCAGAACATGTTTATTTGCGTTGGACCACTTGTTGGTCATTTTTGCGGTTTGGTGTGTGGGAGATGTGAGAAACGGTTCTGAGATCCAGTAACATTTATCAGGAGAGAAGATGTTTTGGAAAGATCACAGCGAGCCCTGTTAAATAGATTATTAGATTTACTGCTGGGACTCTGAATCATCAGAGCAGGCTTCACCATACACCAGCAGTTCTGTATGTTCCCATTGCATTCAATCAGGGGTTATATAAAACCCAGTCAGCGCACGCTGCAGTAGCTTATGAAAAATGGAGCACATTATACTGGTTTCTTTTTGTTTTGCATTTCAAAAAGAATGGCGAGAACACTTTGCATAGGAAGGATCTCAGAGCAGGCTCGTGTTTCATCCAGAGAAAACAGCCATAGCGGATCTTTATTTATAACTAGAAGAACGCTTTGTGGATTTGCTTTGATTCCTTCCCAGTGGATTCAGTCAGTCGTTCTCTAGTTGTTGTTTTCCATCCATCATTGCTATGAATAAAGGATGTTTCAGCAACGGCAATTGCTGATTTTGTACACTTCAAGGCCATTTAAAATGCCTTAGTTGTACAGTGCTGAATCTGTTAGATTTTATGTCCTCTGGGCAGCTAGTTAAACCATACACTGAATCTACTAAGGAGTTCACACTAAGGATGATAACTTTTAAAGGAATAGTTCAACCAAAAATGAAAATTATGTCACTAATTACTCACCCTCGTGTCATTCTAAACCAGTAAGATAGGGTTTTCTTTTTCTTAAATAATTGAAAACATCAAACTATTAAGGCTGTACAGTTATAAAAACAAAACAAAGAAAAAAGAAAGTATACACAAATCCCTTAAGAAAATAACCATGCTTTTACTATAGTAAAAGTGTAATATACTTTGTAATACTTTAGTAGTAATACTTTGCATTTCCTTTACTTTATATTTGCTGTTTTGTTTTATTATTATATTTGTATTTATTTATCTTTTTTTAGAATTTGAAAGAGAAGACATTGTTCGATAAGTGAGATCTCTGATTGAAGTCATTGAAAATAAAAAAAAATAGTGCTTGAAAAGTCCTTGAAAGTTCTAGAATATCATTTTACAGTATCTGTACGAACCCTGGTAAGAAATTTGTTTATCTTCGGAAGATGAAATCTGAGAGCTTTCTGATCCTGTATAGACTGCAACACAACTGACACGTTCAAGGCCCAAAAAGGCAGTAAGAACATCATTAAGATCCATTTGACATCAGTGGTTCAACCATAATGTTGTGAAGCAACGAGAATATGCGCATGGTACTCTAATGAACGTGTGTCGAAGTCTAACACAGAAGAGAAGGACTTGCTGAATAAAGTCACTATTTTTGTTTTCTTAGCACACAAAAATATTCTCATAGCTACATAAAATTACGATTGAACCACAGATGTCACATGCATTATTTATCGATGTTCTTACTACTACTCTGGACCTTGAATGTGTCAGTTGTGTTGCTGTCTATGCAGGGTCAGAAAGCTCTGGGATTTCATCAAAAATACCTTAATTTGTGTTCTGAAGTTGAACGAAGGCCTTATGGGTTTGGAAAGACATGCGGGTGAGCAATTAATGACAATTTTGATTTTTGGGTGAACTATCTCTTTAAGTCTTATGTTGTATGTTGGAGTAACTTTTTAGAGTCTTGTTTTGAGAACAGTGGTTCAAAGATCAGTACAAAACTCTTAACAAATAGGAGGGATTTTTCCAGTTTAGTTTAAATCACGAGTTTCAGTTCACTCAGTGTTCATCTATTAATTGTGGTGGTTGTCTTTGGCAAAGGCAGCGCTGAAAGAAAAAAGAAACGGTGGAAACTGAACTGAATAAGTGAGGGTCTTTAGTGTCTGTTTGGGTCACAATCAGGAGGGGGTTCTGGATTTGGTTTTGAAAGAGAACAGTCCCCTCCTTCCCCCTCCCCACAACGTGAGAAAAATAAAACAAAGAGAGTAATGTGGAGTGCGACGGGCCGTCTCTTTCAGGATCTCTGCGGTCCGCAGCCTGGATAATGACAATGAGAGCCAGCACAACATACACACTAAGCAAAAATACAACAACAAGTGCTCTGTCTTCTCTTTCGAGAAGAAGCATTGTTGCTTTGTTAAAGCAACAAAGCAGATCAGCCTTGGCATTTTGTCTTCATCTATCACACATTTGCAGAGCTCAGAAATGTTGATATGCTCAGCCTAATTTTTTTGAGTGCTACACCAAGACTTGGGGAACCCCAGGCCTTAATCTGTTTGAAAATAAACATGAATCCTCTAAAGGTCACCCAGGCGGGATTCATTCCCTGTATGCATTGGTGGAAATGTCACTGTAGCTGAATAGACCCAATGAGGTGGATTGAATTTATTCCCCCAATATAAGTCCAGTATTGATTATGACAGCATCGTCACACTCTGTCTAATCTGAAGGTCATTTGTGTCAAAGGGTGCAGGACTGTCCTTTAATTTTTGCAACTTAGTTTGGAGGACAATTGATGTGGGAGGCTTTATATTTGCATGCATCAAGATAGCAGGCTGAGAAGGAGTGAGGTTGTTGGCACTGCAAGCTTTGCTGTCCCTTCACAGACAGATCTGCCAGGGCTGCACTTGGATTGACCCGTCATGGGCTGAGTTTAGATTGGTGTCCTTTGCTCCAGGGTCTGAAAGAAATTGTGGTGTCAGGCCTTCACTCCTCCACTAGACTAATGCATGTGGAAAACTGAAACTGACAGAAATATACTCATATTTCCCACAATTTCCTAGCATACACTTCCGTTCAAAAGTATTGGATCAGTACGATTTTTAATGTTTTTTAATAACGTCTCTTATGCTCATCAAGGCTGTATTTATTTGGTTGAAAATACAGAAAAAAAACAGTAATGTGAAATATTTCCTGTTTTAATATACTTTAAAATATAATTTATTTCTGTGACACAGTGCTGAATTTTCATCAGCCATTTCTCCAGTCTTAAGTATCACATGATCCTTCAGAAATCATTCTGATATGCTGATTTATTATCAGTGTTGTGCTTTTTTTGGAACCTTTTTCTTTGATGATTAAAATGTTAAAATAAAAGTGTTTATTCAAAATATCACTGTAATAATATATCACTGTAGTAATATCACTCTGTAATATCACTTTTTATTCATTTTACACATTCATGCTGAATAAAAGTATTAATTTCTTTAAAAAAAAAAAAAAAGAAAGAAAGAAAGAAAAGAAAAAATATTTTGGCCCCAAACTTTTAAATAGTAGTGTATATTGTAACACAAAATTTCTATTTTGAATAAACACTGTTCTTTTTAACTTTTTATTTATCAAAGAATCCCAACACAGGTCCCAAAAAAGATTAAGCAGCGCAACTGTTTCCAAGACTGATAATAATTCAGCATATTACAATAATTACTGAAGGATCATGTGTCAAATTGCTTTTAGAATGCCTTTACAAATTTTTGAAGCAAGTGAGTCATTAAAGAGTCTGTAGTTTGAATACTGTATATTTAAGAACATATGTTTGACACCGATATGGAAACGCTGTATTGCATATTTCAAACTGAAGGTGTTATCATTTTCATCCATGTGAGACATTGGCTCATGAGCCTGTGCATTTGAAACGGATTAACGGTGCATTATTGATAGGGCATCAGATCAAACACAGGAGCAGATCCTGACAGACTTGGCTGTTCATATCTGCAAAGGGTCTCCATGGCAACTGGTTTTAAAAGGCACTTTCCTCCTTTGCTTCAGGACTGTTTATTTTTATCTAGCTCTGCCTTTCTGAGAAACCAGATGCAGCACCTGATAAACATAAACAACAATATTTGTCTTTGTGATATTGTGAGTCACTCTTGAAACACAATTTTGCAATAAGTGGGATTCATTTAAAGGGATGTTCAAACAAAAATGAACTTTTTGTCATTTACTCGGCTTTATGTTGTTTCAAACTCATGGAAGGGTGTGTACGCTGCACTTTTCCCATTTAGGGCATATTGTATTGTATTTTAGTTTAGTTTAGTAAACAATGACAATTATTTAGCAAACTGTTCCTGTAAGTATTTTAAATGGATTAGTAATTATTTTTTACAAGTCAATCACATAATTTATTTATAAAGCCCATTTAAAGTCTTCTCTTAGGATGAATTTTTTTCAAAGAATTCTTATGCTCATCAAGGCTGCATTTACTTCATCAAAAATACAGAAAAAATGTAATATTATGAAATATTACTACAGTTTAAAATAATAGTGTTTTATATTAATAAAATATAAAGTATAATTTATTCCTGTGATGCAAAGCTGAATTTTTATCAGCCATTACTTCAGTTTTTAGTGTCACATGATTCTTCAAAAATCATTCTAATATGCTGATTAATTACTGTTATTATCAGTGTTGGAAACAGTTGTGCTGCTTAATTCTTGATGAATAAAAGGTTAAAAAGAACAGTGTTTATTCAATATATAATTTCTTATCCAACAATATAAGTCTTTGCTATAAAGCTTTTTTGCCCAAATAAAAGTATTAATATCTTTAAAAAAAAAAAAAAAAAAAAAAAAAATTGAATGACCTAAAACGTTTAGATGGTAGATTTTATTGTTACAAAAGATTTCTATTTTAAACAAATGCTGTTCTTTTAAACTTTTTATTTGTTAAAGTATCCTGGGAAACAGGTTTAAACAAAATATTAAGCACCACAACTCTTTTTAACTTTGAAAATAAATCAGCATATTAGAATGATTTCTGAAAGATCAATTTCTGAAAGAAAATGTAGCTTTGAATCACAGGAATAAATGACTTCTTAAAATATATTCACATAGAAAACAGTTACTTTAAATTGAAATAATATTTCACAATATTAAATTTTTTTCTGTATTTTTTATCAAATAAATAAATTTTTGGCATAAAAGAAAAATCGATAATTTTGACCCATTCAATGTATTCTTGGCTATTGCTACAAATATACCCGTGCAACTTAAGACTGGTTTTGTGGTCCAGGGTCACATATATATATATATATATATAATTTAAAATACAATACAATAAAAAGCCAAAAATTGACTTGAACTGTAAAGTTTAGCCTTACATTTGTAACTATGTTTCTGGTTTATTTCCACAGCCTCAGTTCTCCGAGCCCCACCCACACTCCCAAAGACTCTGTCAGCCTATCAGACGTGAAAGCAGGACTGTTAGACACCTTGTCCAGGGAGAAAACCATTAAGTCCGGTATTGATTCCTTTTAATCAATCATCTGGACATTGATGGTCTCATCCACATATAACTGTCATGATCAATCTCTATTTACCAATAGAGGACACAGTGAAATTGGCCCTGTGTGACCAAGCCATTGTCTCGGGGCATGATGGTCTAGCTGGTGGTTCCGTATGGGAGGACAAACTGTGTGAGCAGCAGGAGCAGCTGGAGAGGGAGATGCAGGAGGCACGGAAAATGGTGTCTAGCCTACAGGTGACACTAGCATCTATCATCTCCTAATTTCGTTTGAATTGCTTCTAGAAAGCTTGTGGCACATAACAGATGTTTTTGTGTGTTTTATAGGCTCTCCTTCTCCACGGTTCATTACCTGAGGATGATCAGGAGGTGTCTCTCAGCCTGGGTGAGGGAGTTGAAAATGCAGAGCAGCAACTGGTGCGTATTTTTATTTTTGTTACAGCCTTGTTTTACCCCAAATTGGCCCCTTCCATATCCTGCATATCCTTGATAATATGTGACTTCCTATGCCCCTCCTTCCCCCTCATCTCTCTCATTCTCTCTTGCTCGTTCACTAAGCTCTGTCAGGGTAGATCATGTTACTCTCATGGTGAACTTTGCTTTGTTTGTGGGAGAGACGCAGGTATCCGTTTCTCTGCTTCTCTCCTACGGTTTCTGTTTCTGTCGTCCCATTTCTTTTGGGTTTTCTGTAAGGTTGTCGTGTAAACTAGTTCCTTCTCTGTTTAGTGTAATATGTGTGTTGTAGTTATGGTGGTTTTGTTCTGAAGTAGTAAAAATTCTTCTGTTGTTGAGCTACAGGTTGTAATACGAAGTCGCCTGGACCAGAGCATGGAGGAGAGTCAAGAACTAAAGGTGGGCATTCATAGTATTTTTGTTCTGGGCTGGGCTTTTTTGAGTGTGGCAATCATGTATTATTTATACAGGATTTAGTTTTTGCAGCAGGATAAATAAATCTATGTATAATATAAATATTACATAAATATATATAACACACTATTAAAAAAGTGTGAGTTCTGGAAAGAATTGAGTACTTTTATTCATCAAGGACATGCTAAATAAATCAAAAGTGACAGTAAAAACATTTATATTTATGTTTCAAAAGAATTCTATTCAAAATAATAAGCATATTAGAATGATTTCTGAATGATTATGTAACACTGAGGACTGAAGTAATGACTGCTAAAAATTCAGTTTTGATATTGCAGGAATAAATAACATTTTAAAATATATTAAAATTGAAAACATTTTGAATTGTAATATTACTGTTTTACTATAGTTTTGACTTGGTGAGCATAAGAGACTCATACTTGTTTTAATGTATTTTTTAGTATGGTTTCAGTATGTTTGACTATTTTATGATGTTGTGATCACTACATAATCTTTGTGGTTGGTTTGATCTGAAATAACACATTTTATAGTTATTTACAGTTGAGGTCAAAAGTTTACATACACCTTGCAGAATCTGCAAAATGTTAATTATTTAACCAAAATAGCAGGGATTATACAAAATGCATGTTATTTTTTATTTAGTACTGACCTGAATAAGATGTTTCACATAAAAAAAACATTTACATATGTCACAAGAGAAAATAATAGTTGAATTTATAAAAATGACCCTGGTCAAAAGTTTATAGTCGTGGCCAAAAGTTTTGAGAATGACAGAAATATTAGTTTCACAAAGTTTGCTGCTAAACTGCTTTTAGATCTTTGTTTCAGTTGTTTCTGTGATGTACTGAAATATAATTGCAAGCACTTCATAAGTTTCAAAGGCTTTTATCGACAATTACATGACATTTATGCAAAGAGTCAGTATTTGCAGTGTTGGCCCTTCTTTTTCAGGACCTCTGCAATTCGACTGGGCATGCTCTCAATCAACTTCTGGGCCAGATCCTGACTGATAGCAACCCATTCTTTCATAATCACTTCTTGGAGTTTGTCAGAATTAGTGGGTTTTTGTTTGTCCACCCGCCTCTTGAGGATTGACCACAAGTTCTCAATGGGATTAAGATCTGGGGAGTTTCCAGGCCATGGACCCAAAATTTCAATGTTTTGGTCCCCGAGCCACTTAGTTAGCACTTTTGCCTTATGGCACGGTGCTCCATCGTGCTGGAAAATGCATTGTTCTTCACCAAACTGTTGTTGGATTGTTGGAAGAAGTTGCTGTTGGAGGGTGTTTTGGTACCATTCTTTATTCATGGCTGTGTTTTTGGGCAAAATTGTGAATGAGCCCACTCCCTTGGATGAGAAGCAACCCCACACATGAATGGTCTCAGGATGCTTTACTGTTGGCATGACACAGGACTGATGGTAGCGCTCACCTTTTCTTCTCCGGACAAGCCTTTTTCCAGATGCCCCAAACAATCAGAAAGAGGCTTCATCAGAGAATATGACTTTGCCTCAGTCCTCAGCAGTCCATTCGCCATACTTTTTGCAGAAGATCAATCTGTCCCTGATGTTTTTTTTGGAGAGAAGTGGCTTCTTTGCTCCCCTTCTTGACACCAGGCCATCTTCCAAAAGTCTTGGCCTCACTGTGCGTGCAGATGCGCTCACACCTGCCTGCTGCCATTCCTGAGCAAGCTCTGCACTGGTGGCACTCCGATCCCGCCGCTGAATCCTCTTTAGGAGACGATCCTGGTGCTTGCTGGACTTTCTTGGACGCCCTGAAGCCTTCTTAACAAGAATTGAACCTCTTTCCTTGAAGTTCTTGATGATCCTATAAATTGTTGATTTAGATGCAATCTTTTAGTAGCCACAATATCCTTGCCTGTGAAGCCATTTTTATGCAAGGCAATGATGGCTGCACGCATTTCTTTGCAGGTCACCATGGTTAACAATGGAAGAACAATGATTTCAAGCATCACCCTCCTTTTAACATGTCAAGTCTGCCATTCTAACCCAATCAGCCTGACATAATGATCTCCAGCGTTGTGCTCGTCAACATTCTCACCTGAGTTAACAAGACGATTACTGAAATGATCTCAGCAGGTCCTTTAATGACAGCAATGAAATGCAGTGGAAAGTTTTTTCGGGATTAAGTTAATTTTCATGGCAAAGAAGGACTATGCAATTCATCTGATCACTCTTCATAACATTCTGGAGTATATGCAAATTGCTATTATAAAAACTTAAGCAGCAACTTTTCCAATTTCCAATATTTATGTAATTCTCAAAACTTTTGGCCACGACTGTACATATGCTTGATTCTTAATACTGTGTTGTTACCTGAATGATCCACAGCTGTGTTTTTTTTTTTGTTCAATGATAGTGAGTGAGTCCCTTGTTTGTCCTGAACAGTTAAACTGCCCACTGTTCTTCAGAAAAATTCTTTAGGTCCCACATATTCTTTTCTTTTCTTTTCACACTGAGGACAACTGAGGGACACATATGCAACTATTACAAAATGTTCAAATGCTCAATCCTTCTGTAATAGTTGCATATGAGTCCCTCAGTGTAAAAAGATGGATCTCAAAATCATACAGTCATTGTTGGAAAGGGTTCAAATACACAAAAATGCTGAAAAAAAACAAAGAATTTGTAGGACCTGAAATATTTTTCTGAAGAACAGTGGGCAGTTTAACTGTTCAGGACAAACAGGGGACTAAGGGGACAACTATCACTGAACAAAAATAAACACAGCTGTGGATCAATCAGGTAACAACACCATACTATGAATCAAGTGTATGTAAACTTTTGAACAAGGTCGTTTTTATGAACTATTATTTTCTCTTTTGGACTATATGTAAATGTCTTTTATGTGATATGTCTTATTTAGGTCAGTACTAAAAACATGCATTTTGTATGATCCCTCTTATTTTGGTTAAATAATTAACATTTGGCAGATTCTTCAAGGTGTATGTAAACTTTTGACCTCAACTGTATTTATGTGCTAATCTTGCCAAGTCTTGTTAATTTTTTTTTATAATATATCTAAGCTGTAAAGTCTCTCTAGAGTTATTTTCTTTATTTATATTATATTTCCATGCAGAGGGAGCTATTGAGGTTCAAACAAGAGGCTCGCAATCTGCAGGGAGTGAAAGTAAGTCTTGCATACCTCCAAACTCCACAATCACATAACTAAGAATTCAACTTATTTATATGTCTCATACTATCATAAAGCAGAACAAGTTAGATATGTGAGTTGAGATTGATTGACTCTGCTGTGTCATCACTCAGGATGCTCTTCAGCAGCGTATGGCTGTGCAGGAGTCCTCAGTCCTGCAGCTCAAACAGGAACTCCTGCGTACCGGTATGGCCAAAGACGAGCTGGCGGGACAAAATGTGAGTGCATGCAACTGAGACCTGACATTTTTGTTTTTATGCTATGCATATTAATTTGCATAGCATATCTGACACCAGTTGTCAAATTATTATCTGTGTATTATTTTCTCAGGCCGAGCTACAGAGGAAGCTAGAGGAGAGGAGCAGACTTCTCAGCGAATATAAGGCATGTCTTGTTTTGCAAAATATAATTTAAAAACATTTTACCATAATCTATAATATGCATTCTAAATCTACAGTTCATAAGTGTTTTCAGTTGTTTTTATATAAATTATAGTGTTTTCTAGTTTTAGTGATATTTAGTGGACATTAATTACTCACCCTCATGTCGTTCCAAACCAGTAAGACCTTTGTTCATCTTTGGAACACAATTTTTTTTGTGATGAAATCTCAGAGCTTTCTGACCCTGCATAGATTGCAATGCAACTACCACGTCCAAGGCCCAGAAAGGTAGTAAGGACATTGTTAAAATTGTCCATGTGACATTAGTGTTTCAACCTTAGTGTTATGAAGCTTTAAGAATACTTTTTGTGCACAAAGAAAACAAAAATAACACCTTTACTCAAGTTCTTCTCTGAACAAGTTGCTTGGCTGTCTCTGCAAGGTCAGAAAGCTGAGAATGAGTGGATTGTAGCCTAATAAGCTACAATGTAGTATCCCCCACATTAAAGTATGCTTTTTTATAATAAAACTTTGCTAGTTACACCACATCTTTTCCTAAAATGCATTTAAATTTACTGTCTATATGGTGTACAGAAAGAACTGGGCCAAAAGGATCGACTTATGCAGCAGCAACAGCTGAAGCTGGATGAGGCACTGCGCAAGCTGACAGACAGCAGCAGCCAGCAGGTGTGACATCAAACACAGCCCTGCAGACGCAACTACCATAGCAGATGTGAAACAGAACTGCATGATGGGAATGGAAATGCAGGATAGTGCAGGATTTGTTTATGAATGAATGCATGTCAAGTATACTGTACAGCTATTATAGCTTAAAACTAAGTGTTTGGGTTTTATGTAAATTTGTCTCATTAATAAATTAATATTAAAGAACTAGTTTACCCAAAAATGAAAAATCTGCCATTAATTACTCACCCTCATGTCGTTTCAAACCCATAAGACCTTCATTTATCTTCAGAACACAAATTAAAGATATAAAATATATATTATTTGTATTTAGAAGATGAATGAAGGTCTGACAGAATTGTCATTTTTTGGTTGTTCAGTCTGAATGAGAATGTTTGTATGTTTGTCAGGCTTGCCTGCAGAGGGAGCTGGAGCACAAGGAGAGTATTCTCAAAGAGCTAATGAGCCATGAGACCGAGGAGGTAAAAGGCCTATAAATAATACACAATTCTCCCCACAGCTGTTTGTTTCCACACATTGCAGAGTATGTTTAGTGCTTCCATAATTTATCGCAGTTTCAAGTAAAGACTTGTCATTCTGTCGTCTGTTTCAGCTTCCTGGCTCACAAAACAACGGCTACTCACACCCACCCGTCACAACATCAAAACCACACCATGGGGTAAATAAGCCTAAAGCCTTTTTTATTTTTTTATATCATATCTATGAAAATTTATGTAATTGTGTCTCTTATAGGCTGAGGAGCTCCAGTTAGTAAGAGATGCTCTGCGTAGTTTGAGAAACAGCTTTGGAGGTCACGACCCTCAGCATCACACACTGGACACCCTTGAGCAAGGTGTGGCCAGCCTGATGGATCGCCTCTATGATCTGGAAACACGCCACAAACAGGAGAGGAGGGTATGAGGAATGTTTATCCATTCTCACACAGCAGGTTTTGCACCTGATCTACATTTTCCCAGAATTCTGTTTTCAAATCAGTCTGTTTGTCTGTAGACCCGAGGCAGATCTGCAGGACATAAAGCATCTCATTCAGACAGAGACTCCTGGCCTCCTACTTCAAGTAAGCATACATTTGAAGTCCAAAGTTTACATACACCTTGCAGAATTTGCAAAATGTTAATTATTTTATCAAAATAAGAGGGATCATACAAAACTTTTTATTTAGTACTGACCTGAATAAGATATTTCACAAAAAAAGATGTTTACATATAGTCCACAAGAGAAAATAATAGCTAAATTTATAAAAATGACCCCGTTCAAAAGTTTACATACACTTGATTCTTAATACTGTAAATACTTTTGTTGTTGTTGTTTAGTAATAGTTGTTAATAAGTCTCTTGTTTGTCCTGAACAGTTAAACTGTCTGCTGTTCTTCAGAAAAATCCTTAAGGTCCCACAAATTCTTTGGTCTTTCAGTATTTTTGTGTACTTGAACCCTTTCTAACAATGACTATGATTTTGAGATCCATCTTTTTCACACTGAGGACAACTGAGGGACTCATATGCAACAATTACAGAAGGTTCAAGTGCTCACTGATGCTTCAGAAGGAAACACAATGAATTAAGAATGAACAGAATGAACGTGTACATAGCTACAGAAGCTACAGAACATATTTACATGTTTCCCAGAAAACAAAATAAGTTAAATTTACCTTGAATCAAATTCAAAAAAATGAATTGTGTTTCCTTCTGGAGCATCAGTGAGCATTTGAACCTTCTGTAATAGTTGCATATGAGTCCCTCAGTTGTCCTCAGTGTGAAAAGATGGATCTTAAAATCATACAGTCATTGTGGGTTCAAATACACAAAAATGCTTAAAAAAACAGAACTTGTGGGACCTGAAGGATTTTTCTGAAGAACAATGGGCAGTTTAACGGTTCAGGACAAACAAGGAACTCATGAACAACTGTCACTAAACAAAAAAAAAAATTCTATATGTAAATGTCTTTTATGTGAAATATCTTATTCAGGTCAGTACTAAATAAGAAATAACATGCACTTTGTATGATCCTTCTTGTTTTAGTAAAATAATTAACATTTTGCAGATTCTGCAAGGTGTATGTAAACTTTAGACTTAAACTGTACATTTTAATCTCAAAACACCTCAGTAGAGGAAACAACAAAATAATTTGAATATGAAAATCATTTGTACTTGAACGATTTCTCAGCAGGTATATTGCTGGTTAACACTACTAAAGTAGAATAATCTTTTCTGCTCTCTTACAGAAATGGCTCATTCTCAGAGTAGCCCTGCATTAAACTCTTCAGCTTGCACCAAAGTCCTGTACTTTACTGACCGCTCACTCACGCCATTCATGATCAACATCCCCAAGAGGTCAGTCAAACTGTGTTACACATACATGTGGCTTAAGTGGATCTTCAGCCTTAAAGGGAACCCTGGATTATAAGACTTGTATGGCTTAGTATAACGTAAATGTTGTCTTCTACTGAAATATGTAGTAGAAAACCAATAAAAGATTTACAGTATTTAAAAAATCCACATTGCTTTATACATATTTTAGACTATGGGGGGCACCATTATTCTGTGAGCTACTGGTGTTACCTGTTGCTATTTTTACCGCAACACAACTCAAATATAATACACAAAAACATGGAATACTGATACAGTGACCACAGAAAGAGCTTGTGGATGGATATAACCATAAATGATTAAACCAAATGCTATACCATCGATTTTTCCCCACAAGAAGTCTAAACGCCCTCGGATATCGAGTGAAATCTGCACTTAGAATCTTGACAAGCTGTGCATGTTTACATCCTGTCAGGATGGCATCTAGTGTTTCTTTTCTCATCTGTTTGTAAGCTCTTTCAGTATCTGTGGTCTACTAAAAGCCTCAAAGGCATCAGGGCTAAAGTGGCGAGAACAAAGACGCAGGTCTTTAGGAAGTTTTATTCGTCCACAGGCATCTTCTCAATTTTTTCTCCTCTTCTTATCACTAGGAAAGCAGTGAAGATATACATCACTTTTCTTGTTGTCCTTCAAATGAAAATGACTACCAAAAGCCACACAATGTGGCAATGTATCAGTTTTTTTTTCGAGTTGTGTTGTGGTAAAAATAGCAACAAGTTTTCTACTACATATTTTCGTAAGAGACATCATTCACGTTATGTGAAGCCATTCAAGTCTTAATACTCTGGGTTCCTATTAAATCACTGTAATGTAGTATACTTTAGATATGTGCTATCAAATTTTTCATTGTCTTATGTTAACAGGCTTGGGGAGGTCACCCTGCGAGACTTCAAGGCTGCTGTAGATCGGGAAGGCAATTATCGATACCATTTTAAAGCACTGGATCCAGAGTTTGGCACTGTAAAGGAAGAGGTATTGCCACTTAATCAGTCTGTAATCAGGATGTTTTTTACATATTTTAATTATGTAGAGGGTCTTTAAATATTTTTTTGGACAGTGGGGACTTTTAAAGAGATAGCTTACCCAAAAATGAAATTCTGTCATTAATTACTCACCCGTATATTGTTCCAAACCCATAAGACCCTGGCTCATCTTCGGAACGCAAATTAACATATTTGTGATTAAATCCAATGCATAGACATTACGGTTGAACCACTGATGGACTATTTTAAGGATGTCTTTACTACCTATCTGGGCATTGAACGTGTCAGTTGCATTGCTGTCTATGCAGGGAAATCAGAAAGCTATCGAATTTCATCCAAAATATCTTAATTTGTGTTCCAAAGATGAACAAAGGTCTTACGAGTTTGGAAAGACATGAGGGTGAGTACATATATTGTATAACATCTAAAAAGGACCTATGGCTTCTCTCAGGTCTTCCAGGATGATGCAGTGGTGCCTGGCTGGGAAGGGAAGATCGTGGCCTGGGTAGAAGAGGATCATGGGCAAAGAGGGTACTGCATTCACCTATACAGCTAATACCACATCTGTTTCTCACCATTTAAGCTCACTCTCTCTATTTTCCTCGACAGGACCTAACACAAGTCAGCCAGAAGCTGTCAAAGGAAATGGAGACATGTGTGCCAAAATGAAAAAACATTGATTTGTAACCCAAATGTACAGAGGATGGAGCTTTAGTTCCCTAAGAAAGTCCCACCCATCTTTACTCTATCCTGCATGAGCTGAACAGCAGAATGAACCTGAAAAAACGCCTGAATGGATCGCCAGGGGTAGTCCTGTCCAGACCAGTATTACACAAACATAACTATAGAGGATGGGAAAATATTTCTGATCTCTTTTAGGGGTCTTGCCATAGAACAGATATCCATTCAAATGCTTTACGAGCAGACAAACTCTTCACTGTGATGGAGGAGCCTTTTGTTTGTCATGCTGGATTTCTCAATATACCTGTTTTAGAGTAGGTTCTGCCAGAGTACTTTTCTATTTCGATGAACCAAAATTGAAATAATTTTGCTGTGGGGAGAGACAAGTAGGTAATCTTGCCTGCCAAGAGTACTTGTATGAATGTGGTTATGAATCTTAAGAAAGAACAGCAGTGAAAGTATGCGAGTATTGAGCAGAAAGGAGTTTGTAGTCTGCTGTTGCCTTGCTGTGAGATTTTTTTTTATTTTAGAGAAAGAGTTTCCCTAAAATTGTCACATTCTGAAAGTTCTAAAAAGATGTAAAATCCTCTCCAAGGACCAAAGTGTTGCTTTTTGATATAAGATCTTACAATGCCATTCAGTGTGTCTTTTTTAAGAGCTCTCAGTTTAAACATAAGTTGTTTTTTTTTTGGTATGCATGTCTTTTAAGAGTCTGCTCAGAAGATGTCTGTATGGCATAAATGTGAAAATTACAGCTGATTTAGACCATAGCACAATATGAAATGTAGTACAGATGAATTGCATTATCGCTGCAGGCTTTCAACTGTAATTTTACTAGCTATCAGATGTGTTCAGCTGCACTGATTTGAGTTTACAGGAAAGTGCCTGGAATCTGCTACGAAACGGAGGTGACCGGGTTTGCCTTTTGTATTTTTGTTCTGTTTTATATTTATGTAAATATGTTAATATTTCAGAGATGGAGCGAGGCATAGTGCCTTCACATTGTATAAATGATGACCTATAAATACCGAATAATATTTTAAAAATATGAAAATGTCCCCTTTGTATCCCAAAAAGGCACATAATCACTCATCAGAGAAGCCTGTAGCTAACAAGAACTGTGTTGTTTACTCACAATGGATGGTGATACAAAAGACTGTATTCCATGACTGAAATTATGCTTTACCCTCCTGATTACTGCTGGTTGCATTGCTGGTTTAAGAAAAATGTTATTTGGTTTGCAAATAAACAGTTTGAAGCAGTATACACCATGTATGTTTTTGTTAAGCTTTATTATTAAATGTAAAATTACCATTAGATGATCATTTCATATTAAGTGACCCTGGACCACAAAACCAGTCTTATGTAGAACATGTATATTTGTAGCAATAGCCCCCCAAAAATTGTTGATTTTTCTTTTATGCCAAAAATGATTAGGATATTAAGTAAAGATCATGTTCCATGAAGATAGTTTGTAAATTTCCTACTGTAAATATATCAAAACTTAATTTTTGATTAGTAATACGTATTGCTAAGAACTTCATTTGGACAACTTTAAAGGTGATTTTCAATACACCTTTAGATTCCAATTTTCAACTAGTTGTATCCAAATATTGTCTTATCCCAACAAACCATACATCAATGGAATGTAAGTTTTTTTTTTCTCACTTTATTTCTCCCAATTGTTTATATCAGGGTCATTCCTGTGATTTGGTGCCATTTGTGTCCCTAAAAATGTTAAACAACATCAATTTGTAAAGTTGTCTTTGACATAAATGACACCTTTTGACCTTTAAGCATAAGGTGTCTGCCATTTTGATGATGAATACAACAGTTGATATGAGTGTTTTTTTAAGATTTTTTCACGTTGTTTGGTATATCAGTAATAGTTTTCTCTAATGTATATATATTTTTCAAGTATTAAACCATTAAAAAAATAATAAAGGTTTTTAGCTTGTGCTTCAAAATATTGTCCACCCTGTTATATTCGACTACTGGCCCTTTAAATGAAAGCTGGAAAAAGAAAATTACATTATAGCAACTGGCTGACATTATATTTTATCTCTAAATTGATGTGGTCAGCTTCAACATGTCCACCCTGTTAAGGGCAATATGAAAAAAGTAAACAGAAATTCTTATTTTTAGAAATTGGACAAACCTTCTGTAATGGCTGATTTTAGGTCAAATTGTCCACCCTGTAATACTGTAGTGTCCACACTGTTAAGTCAGAAAACCTAACAGGGTGGACACATTTAGTAAATGGATCCACTTATATACCTAAGGCTGACCAAAAGGCACCAAGTTGGGGTCCTAGTTTTGGTATCAAAATATTTAATTTCCATACCAAAACTACATATTTTACAGTCACTGTTATGGAGTTTGATCATAAACACAGCTTTAAAGCTTTCAGTGACCATTCTTCACAATATCTACCACAGTTTTATCACAGGTAGAATGCAAAATGTTTCAAAACAAGCTTTTCAGTCAAATGGAATTATGCAATATGTCACACTTTTAACCATAGACTGTAGAAAATAAACCCGCAACAGTTTAAAGCCCAATTTTGTGGAAAAAACGCGGATTTGGCAACCCTACATCCAACACGAGCTGAGCGAAAATTATATTAAATATTAGAATCTTTTGTATGTCGGTTTGGATAAAAGCGTCTGCTAAGTGTAAATGTAAACTTTATCACTCGCAATTCTGACTTTATATTTGACAATTCTGAAAAAAAAAAGTCAGATTTGCGAGTTTAGTGTAATTCTGAGGGGGGGGGAGTCTGAATTTAGATAACAAGTAGCAATAAACTTTTTAAATGTTTTTATTCAATGGCGGAAACGGGCTTCCATATTCTAATCGAGTCTAAAATGTATGAAATATGAATCAAATGTTTCTCACCGTCACCGCTCCAACTCGTTAGATGGCGCTGATTCATTTATTCACCAACGCTTACTGCTAGCAAAGCATCTCGCGAAATAAACATTCACGTGTTGTTACGCTGTGAACACACTACCAAGTCAACAAAACACAGTGAAAATGCGGGATAAACAGAGTAAAGAGAAGAAACCGATAACCCATGACCCTGTGTCGGATTTTGAGAAATGGAAAAGTAAACACAACGTCAAAACGGAGCGAGTCAAACGAGATCGGAAGACCACTTTTAAACGCGACCATGAGGTGGAGAGAGAAAACATACAGAAGCTGTTGAAAAAATACTCGCAGGTGAGATATCATCAGGCTGATATATAAGCATTTATATACTTGTTTCCAGGGGTTACCACGTGTTTATTTGCCTGTTACGCATGTGTTGTTGAATCTGGCTTGACAGATCAGTCTTTTGACATTTAAAAGCAATGTTAGCCCTTTGAATATTGTGTGACAACATGATTGAAGTGTTGTTGATGATTGTTTGTGGTCAGAAAGTCTGTCAGCATAGGTCTTCGCATAAACATGATATTGTTTTGTTGGGGTTCAGTGGAACAGGCCACATAACAGATATGAATGTTTACATATCTAGGATTTGGGTGTTATACACCTTATATTTTATCTGTTGTTGTTTTAGAGATTCATAACAGTCCTGATATCCTTCATTAGACACCTAAAATCCCACTCTGAAGGTTTTGACACCTGTAACTGTTTTTCTAGATCAATCCCAAAGAGGCTGTGAAGTTCTCTGATTTTCCAATCTCGAAAAAGACTCTGCAAGGTGAGCAAACTTGATGATTGCATGCTAACATGTTCATTTATAGCTTATTAATCTTAATAATGATCTTGATGCTGTCATCAGGTCTTCGTGAGGCTCAGTACAGGCAGCCCACAGAGATTCAGAGGCAGACGATTGGCTTTGCTTTGCAGGGGAGAGATGTTCTTGGTGCTGCAAAGACGGGCTCTGGAAAGACTTTGGCCTTCCTCATCCCGGTAAGCAATAGAGCAGCGCTGATGTATTTTGTAGACCAAACTGGAATATAGCATCACCTTGGATCTCTTGGCAAAAGCCCAACTGTAATGGGTTTTTGACCAGAAACCCAACCAGAAACGTCATTGAATTCAGGACGATGGAACTGAAAGTGATACAATCTTAACTTATTTCAAAAGTTTATGGTCAGTAAGATGTATTTATATAAGCATGTATGTATTAAAAAAAAAATAATAATAATATATAAATAAAATGTAATATTGAATTACAAAATATTTTGACCAAAAACCCATTGAGAAACCCAGTTGAATTCAGGATGATCAAACTGAAAGTGCTAAAATTGTCATTTATTTAAAACAGTTTGGGGATAATTTATTTATTTTATGTTATTAGCTTATTTATTATTTTGTTTTGTTTGCTTTTTTGTTTTGGAATGAATTCTGAATTTATTTAAAAAAAAATAAAGCAATATAACAAAAACAATAATATTGTGAAGTATTACAAAATATTTAGTCCAAAAACCCATTCATTAACCCAACTGCATTTAGGAGACAAGACGTTTGGGTTCAGTAATTTTTAATTATTAACTTGTTTTTATTATCATTTTGTTTTATTTTTTATTGTTTACATTTTATTTGCTTATTTTTATTGTATTTTATTATTTATTTGTTTTGTTTGTTTGTTTTTGGAAAGGATTCTGCATTTATTTGATCAAAAATACATTAAAACAGTAATATTGTGAAGTATTACAAAATATTTTGTCCCCCCCAAAAAAACACACTCAGAAACCCAACTGAATTAAGGATACAGGAAGTTTAAACTCAGTAATATTTAATTATTAGCTTGTTTTACTTTTATTTGGTTTTATTGTATTTATTTATATTTTGTTTATTTGTTTTCGGAAATAATTCTGCATTTATTTGATCAAAAAAAAAAACATTAAATCAGTAATATTGTGAAGCATTGCAAAATATTATGTCCAGAAACCCAATTGATTTTAGGAAGTTTGGGGTCAGTAATATTTAATCATAAACTTGTAATTATTTTATTTTTTACATTTTATTTGCTTATTTGAATTGCTTTTATTTATTATTCATTTTTTGTTTGTTTGTTTTTGGAAAGAATTTTGCATTTATTTGATCAAAAATACATTAAAAAAGTAATATTGTTGAATTCAGGATGATGGAATCGAAAGTGCTAAAATGTTAACTTAATTTTCGGGTTTTGGCCTCCAAAAATATGTCATCCCTGCAGCACTCTATACATTTCTGAGGTTTGTTGTAGTTTTTAAACTTTTTTTTTATAAGAAGATTGGTGAGTTAATTGTATTTTGTGCTCTGTGCTTTATATTTCTGAGAATATGCAATATTTATAATATAGTATGATATCAATTGTTAGTTATATTTTATGTAAATATGTAATAAACCTTTTAGAGCAACAGAGGAGGTGGGAGCATAATTGATGACAGACTTTTTGACACTCTTTTGCTTTTAAATATTTAATCTGCAGGATTTTTCAAAATTCAAACATAATTTTGAAGCCTCTCTAATCCACTGTGACTGTCTCCAGGTTATGGAGTGCTTGTTTCGTCAACAGTGGACTGCGATGGATGGCCTTGGCGCTCTCATCATCTCTCCCACCCGAGAGCTGGCCTATCAGACCTTTGAGGTGTTGAGGAAGGTCGGCAAGAACCATGAATTTTCTGCTGGTCTTATAATTGGTGGAAAGGTGTGTGTCTCTAGTCTTTGATTAGTATGAATCTTGCTTAATATTTAATATTAAATTGTAAATAATTGTTTTTGTTTTTTTTCAATGACTGCAGGATCTGAAAGAGGAAGCAGAGAGGATCCATCGGACAAATATCGTTATCTGCACCCCAGGACGTCTGCTGCAGCACATGGATGAGACGGTCACATTTCATGCTTTAGATCTGCACATGCTAGGTAAGAGGATGCTTAGAAAGTGTTTTAAATACACTTTTTAGTTGTTTTGTTTTGTTTTTTAAAAGTCGTCCGAGGTTATTTGATCAAAAATAGGGTTAAACTGTAAAATTATGAAGTATTGCTGCCTGAGACCTGATTTCTATTTTAATATACAGTTAAAATCAAAGGTTTACATAAGCTTTGCAGAATCTGAAAATGTACCAAAATAAGAGGGATCTTTCTAAAAATGCAGGTTATTTTTTATGTAGCACTGACCTGAATAAGATATTTTACATAAATACCCCCCCCCCCCCAGAGACTGCAGTACTTTATAAATGTTTTTTGCTCTTTCTGAAGATCCAGGACTAAATTGCATCTACAACAGTTTTCTGGCATATTAATGTCAATATGTAATGTAATATTTTTGAGTTATAGGATTTTTTTAATAACACAGCTATGTCAGAATTATTCAACCCCTATTCAACATTGCTCTTTTAAGAGTTATTTTTATGGTAAGGAACAAAATTTTCTTAAATTGTCTCAAGCCTTTACAAACTTATTAAAAATGAAATTAGCTTGGGGTGTAAAACATAGTATACTCTTAGCCCATGCATGTGCTGAAGGTGAGTAGCAAATATGGTAAAGTCAACAAAGCTCACACAAAATCAATAGAGAAGAAATAGTTCGCTATATTAGAAAGTCTAAAACTACATGAAGATTTCTAAGACATTACAAGTTCCTAGAGACACAGCTGGCAGCCGTATTCCTTAGATTAAAGTGTGTTGAACCAGAAAACCTTTGAGATTGTTGAACAAAAAAGCACAATATCGTAAAATGTTTGATCAGATCAACTGAGAAAAACTTGCAATGTACAGCCAAAGACTTGCAAGATGACCAGACGAAAGGAGGAAAAATATTTCAATGCTGTGTACAAGAGGAACACTAGACAAGTATGGCCTTCATGCAGAATCTTGCTGAATACCACTCTTGACCAAGAAGAACAAAAAGGCTGCCTTGAACATGCTAAAATTCATTTGGATAGACCTGTGGAGTGCTGGAAGAATGTTTTATGGAGTGATGTGACCAAACTGGAACTTTTTGGATGTATGGATCAGTAGTATGTCTGGGTCAAAAAAGACAAAGCTTATAAGCAGAAGAACACCATCTCCATTGTCAAACACGGAGGTGGGCCAGTCCTGTTATGGGGTTGTTTTACTGTAGCAGGAAGTGGAAAACATGACCATACAAAGGATATCATTGATTTATTAAAGTATCAGACCATTTTGGCAAACATTGTGATGCCTTTTGTGCAAAGTCTGAAGCTAATAATCAATGGACTTTCCTGAGGGACAATCATCCTAAAGTATACGTTCAAATCTAATTACGCTTGGTTTAGGAATCAGTCATAGAATGTTTTTAAGTGGCCTGTTCAGTTTCCAGATTTAATTCTCATTGAAAATATATGGTTGAATTTGAAGCAAGCAGTGGCAAAGTAAAAACCAAAGATTATCAGTGATCTGAAAGCTTTTTCAGGGGAGGAATGGCCCAAGATTGCAGCAGAAAGGTGACAGAAGCATCTAAGCACTTCCAGGCAGTGTTTATTGGTGGTTTTAAAGAATAAAAGATTCTACATCAAAATTACTTTCAGGTGTTGAATAATTTTGAACATAAATGTTTAGAGCCAATTTGATTTTTTTCCCATTATTCATCAATTTACGTTCTCAGAATTACTCAAAAGTGCATTAATAAACTTTCTTTAATAGTTTGTTGATGCCTTTGTTGAATTGTTTTCACAAAATGCAGCAAAATGTCTTGTAGGTCAAGGGGGTTGAATAATTTTGATTGCAACTG
Source organism: Garra rufa (assembly GCF_049309525.1). Taxonomy (NCBI): domain Eukaryota; kingdom Metazoa; phylum Chordata; class Actinopteri; order Cypriniformes; family Cyprinidae; genus Garra; species Garra rufa. The sequence goes on along the minus strand of NC_133379.1, from coordinate 21,549,313 downwards.
TATAGTCCACAAGAGAAAATAATAGTTGCATTTATAAATATGACCCTGTTCAAAAGTTTACATACACTTGATTCTTAACACGTAATACAAATTCTTTGGTTTTTCAGCATTTTTGAGTATTTGAACCCTTTGAACCCAATTATGACTGTATGATTTTGAGATCCATCTTTTCTCACTGAGGACTCATATGCAACTATTACAGAAGGTTCAAACGCTCACTGATGCGTCAGAAGGAAACAGAATGCATTAAGGGCCTGGGGGTGAAAATTTTTTGAATTTGAAGATCAGTGTAAATGTAACTTATTTTGTCTTCTTGGAAACATGCAAGTATCTTCTGTCACTTCTAAAGGGCAGTACTAAATGAAAAAAAATATGATAATTAGGCAAAATGTACATATCTTCATTCTGTTCAAAAGTTTTCACTCCCTAGCTCTTAATGCATCGTTTTTTCATTCTGCAGCATCAGTGAGCGTTTGAACTTAATTATGGCATATGAGTCCCTCAGTTGTCCTCAGTGTAAAAAGATTGATCTCAAAATTATATGGTCATTGTTGGAAAGTGTTCAAATACACAAAAATGCTGAAAAACAAAGACTTTGTGGGACCTAAAGAATTTTTCTGAAGTACTGCAGGCATTTAACTGTTCAGGACAAATGAGGGACTCATGAACAACTATCACTAAACAAAATGATGGCCAAGCTGAATTCTCAGCATCATTACTCTAGTCTTCAGTGTCACATGATCCTTTAGAAATAATTTTAATTTCCTAATTTGGTGCATAAGATGCATTTCTTATTATCAATGTTAAAACAGTGGTGCTGCTTATTATTTTTGTGGAAATCGTGGTATATTTTTGTCAGAATTCATCAATTAATAGAATCTGGCTGACCCCAAAGTTTTAAATGGGTTGCTCTTATTTTCATCCCCTTATTTTAAATAACATGACATATTTCCTCTTCTGTGGCAGTACTTGATGAAGCTGACAGAATTCTGGACATGGGTTTCGCCGACACACTCAACGCCATCATTGAAAACCTTCCAAAAACACGGCAGACCCTACTCTTTTCTGCCACTCAAACCAAGTCCGTCAAAGATCTGGCCAGACTGAGCCTGAAGAACCCAGAGTATGTGTGGGTCCATGAGCAAGCCAAGTTCAGGTAAGATAATGATTTTATAGTGATTTGTGTTGGGCATCTGTGTTAGTAAGTCTGCTCTTTAAGGATAAAGTTCAGTTCCAGAATTAAAATGTTTTGTGATAATTCACTCACTCCCATGTCATCCAAAATGTTCATGTCTTTTTTACTTCAGTCAAAAATAAGTTAGGTTTTTTGAGGAAAACATTCAAGGATTTTTATCCATATAGTGGACTTCAATGGTGGCCAGTGAGTTGAAGATTTAAATTGCAGTTTCAATGCAGCTTCATTAGGCTCAGCACAATCCCAGCCGAGGAAAATTTGTCTCATCCAGTGAAACATTCGGCCATTTTCAAAAAAAATAAAACAATGTATTCTTTTTAACCACAAATGCACTAATGACGTAGGTGGAAGAACCAACCCAGTGTTTACAAAGTGAACATGCAAAGAAAGTCAAATGCCCTTTACAAAACAAGGTAAAACAACAATGTTGGACAATTTTGAAGTTGGAGAAAATTTGATTAATTTTTCGCCCTACTCCACCTTTTTGTGTGACTTTTTCAATGTAAGAGCTAGTGCAATTGATGAGCATTTGTGGCTAAAAAGTTTGTGAATTTTTTTTAGAAAATTACCAATTGTTTCGCTAGATAAGACCCTTATTCCTGGGCTGGGATCATGTAGAGCCCTTTGAAGTTACATTGAAACTGCAATTTAGACCTTCAAATAGTTGGCCACCATTGAAATCCACCATATAGAAAAAGATCCTGGGATGTCTTCATAAAAAAAACTTAATTTCTTTTTGACTAAAGAAACAATTACATGAACATCTTGGATGAAATGGGGGTAAGTATATTGTCAGAAAATTTTCATTATGGAAGTGAACTAATCTAATTAGAGCCATCTTTTCACACTGAGGACAACTGAGTAGAGCTGCACGATTCTGAATAAAATGAGAATCACGATTCTCTCACGATTCTGGAGAACTTTATTTTAAAGATTTACCCCTGAACATTAGATTATCAAACAACAGTAAAATAGCAGTGAAATAAGACAAAATAATCTTTGCTTTAAATTGAAAGAAATGTAATGAAAAACAATGTAACAATTTAAACAAAACAAAAAAAATTTAAACATTAAAAATTAAACATACAAAGGTATTATGTCAGAGTAAAGCGATTTAAAGATTCCTAGCTAGAAACACTAGCCTATCAACATTTTATGGCTGTCAGCCTCCACTCTGTGGGACGCCCAAGTTTACTTCACCATTTTACAAATAAATCCTAATGTAATCATGGCAAACTATATATTGTTGGAAAGGTCTAAGGCTCCTAAATAGATATTTGACATTTTTTTGTTACAAATTATGTAGGATATGTCATAACAGGAGTTCTGACCTTTTTCACAAACAGACTTTCTTGTTGCCTTTTGCCCTATTACAAGGGAATAAATAATAAGAAATAATAAGAAATTATATATCAGATGAAAACTTAAAATTTCTAAATTCATCCTTTGGAATGCCATTTTAAAATCAGACATTGCATTAACATGGAAAATGTACATCAAAATCATATTACTAAAATTTCTTGTCCATGAATTATAAAGATTTAAGATCCAATTCTTCATTTTCACATCTCTGTTCAAAAATGGGGGTAACAGTTAAGGGGTTAATGGATCGTCATGCTCATATATGGATCCATTGCTCTGCTGGTCCATAAATCTGGCACGATCAAAGTACTACTCTTTCAATATTCAAAGTGCTAATAGAGACCGAATTTTCCAAACATGATACAGAGCTATCGACACAACTTATTATAGCCCACATACTAATAACAGCCTAGATATTTTATGTAGCCTAATTTGCGCGCATTGGGGAGTCGCTCTCTCAACGTGGGGTATTAAAATTGCTTTTGAATGGGTGTTTTACTTTTGGTTTCGTTTTAACGATCCCGCGAAACTCTCGACGGCACTGAGCGTGCATTCTACAATAAAAGAGATTACTTTAACACAACCATTTGAAAGTGGGTGGACACCAACGGGATTTTAAAAAGCGTGTCCCCAGTGGAAATTACGCCGCTGCGTGAGTGGAACTCTTCCGCTGAGTTATCATTTGATGTGAATATAGTCCGCGTTGTACAGTATATTGAGACAGAGGCGCCATGAATTGCATCTGACAGAATGTGCGCTGAAGATGAAGTTTAAATGGTTATGTAATGTTGGAGAGAACGGCGAACCTGTCACTGCATCAGCTCACAGCAGTCTGTGCATTAATTAGGCTAGCAAAAGTTTTGTAAAATATAAATAAAATATAATTGGCTGAATTGTATAAATGCTGGATTAAGATCGTGAAGGGGGTCGAATCGAGATCGCGATCTTTTAACGATTAATTGTGCAGCTCTACAACTGAGGGACACATATTCAGCTATAACAGAAGGTTCAAATGCTCACTGATGCTACAGAAGGAAAAACGTTGCATTAAGAGCTGGGGATTGAACATTTTTAAACTGAATGAATGTGTACATTTATCTTATTTTGCCTAAATATCATATTTCTTTCTAATTTGTGTCCTCATTTAGTCAAACATGTTGTTCCAACCCTGTATGAATTTATTTCTTCTATTGAGCACAAAAAAGAACGTGTGTAACCAAACAGTTGCTGGTAGCCATTGACTTCCATAGTATGGAAAAAAGATCTGTGGAAGTCAAAGGCTACCAGCAATTGTTTGCTTACCCACATAATACTACAAAATGTCTTCTTATTTTTGTTCTAATACTCTGATCTTCTCTGCAGTACTCCAGCCACTCTGGAACAGAACTATGTTGTGTGTGAGCTGCACCAGAAAGTCAACATGCTCTTCTCGTTTTTGAGGAGTCACCTTAAGAAGAAGATCATAGTCTTTTTTGCCTGCTGCAAAGAGGTAACAACTCATCATTTCTGATCTGTAGTAAATCTCAGGGTCTGTTTTCATAGAATGCAGTGTGGCTGAAAAGTCTGAAACCACTAGTTAAAAGTATATAGTATTACCTTTTTATGTGTGTTTGTGTGTGCAGGTCCAATATCTGTTCCGGGTCTTTTGCCGATTGCGTCCGGGTATCTCTGTACTTGCTTTGCATGGCAAACAGCACCAGATGAAGAGGGTGGAGGTTTATAATGATTTTGTCCGCAAGACCTCAGCCGTCCTGTTTGCCACAGACATTGCTGCCAGAGGACTTGGTAATGGAAATTGATTCTGTTGACAAATGCACATATGTAACCCTTGACCCTTGACTTTTAAGTAGCAAAGGTATATTTGTCTCAATAGCCAAGAATACATTGTATAGGTTAAAATTATTGATTTTTCTTTTATTTAAAAATCATGTTCCATGAAGATATTTAGCAAATTTCCTACTGTAAATATATCAAAACTTCATTTTTTATTAGTAATATGCATTGCTAAGGACTTCATTTGGACAACTTTAAAGACGATATTCTCAATATTTTGATTGTTTTGCACCCTCAGATTCCAGATTTTCAAATATTGTCCTATCCTAACAAACCATACATCAATAAAACCTTATTTATTCGGCTTTCAGATCATGTATAAATCTCAATTTCAAAAAATTGACAGTTTAATATGTTATTTGAGAAATCTCAGCAAATGTTTTATTAATGAAGCATGCATTTTTGTTTGTGGTCCTAGACTTCCCTGCAGTGAACTGGGTTGTGCAGTTTGACTGTCCTGAAGATGCAAACACATACATCCACAGAGTTGGCAGAACAGCCAGGTAACACTGTTTTAATCTGTATTTAGTAATGCTTTGTATTACTAAAGCTTTGTAAAAAAATCTTAACAGGAATGTGACTTTCCACTAGAGTGTTTTATCTGTAACACTAGATGGCAGATTTGATCTGTTCCTCATCACTCCCATGTTTTGTGTACATATGGACCAATGTTGACATGGCTCTTACATAAAATCATATTTAACCACTGTACAGATTTGACTGATTCCACTGGATTCATGATAGATTAACAGCTGCTCAGCTATTGAGTTTTTCCATTTTTGGCTCTGGCTTGACTTGTTACGGTCTCACCTTGAGGGCAAGTATTAGGCCCTGCATAGCTACAGAAATATGTCAAGTTTCTCTGCGCTTAGAGCGAGACAGCACACACCTGCCATCCACCCAGCTGCCAGCCTCACTCTCTTTTTTTGTGCTACACTTGTCTTTTTAGTGTTGAATCGATATTCTCAGTAACTCCCCTTCATAGATCACCACCCTCAGCAGAAAGCTCATGAGCTTTAACACGAACACTCACAAAGCTGAGTGTTTAAAAAAAAAAGAAACGTTTGTGTGAGAGGCCTGTATTGCAGCAGACCACCTAGTGTGATCTTAAAGGGATATTTCACCTAAAAATGAAAATTCCGATTTTATGCACTCACTTTTGTAGTGAAATATTCCTTTTACACACACGTTCTCTCTTTCTCTGCAGGTATAAGGAGGGAGGTGAAGCTCTTCTTGTCCTATTGCCCCCAGAGGAGAAGGGCATGATTGCACAGCTTCAAGAGAAGAAAGTTCCCATTAACAAGATCAAGTGAGTGCATACCTCCCTTTACTTGTCTGTGTGACTGCATCAGTTGTGCAGTGAAAATAAGATGAGCTTGGAAATAATGTGTAGTTTTGTCAGTGCTTTAGTGTGTGAGACATGTGGCCTCTCTGGATGCTGGTTCATCAGTTTTAGCACAGACTGTTTTCATATTGTGAACAATATGCATGCTGAGAATGAAAGATGGCAGCTTAATGCAAATGATCATATTAGATCATTATGATCAGTGATATCTGCTGTGAGAATGCAACTGCTGCAGTCACAGTCTCCACGGGCCTGATTTTATGTTTGCGGTTAGTCAGTGTTACTGTATTCACAGAAATATCCTAATTTAACCAGAATGCTCATTTAAACATCATTGGCTGACTGAAATGGGCCAGAATTGGCATTTTTAAAAGCAGTATGTAATGATTTTAATGTAAATTTCAATTAAAGGGATAGTATACCCAAAAATGAAAATTACCCCATGATTTACTCATACTCAAGCCATCCTAGGTATATATGACTTTCTTCTTTCAGATGAATACAATCAGAGTTATATTAAAAAATGTTCCGTCCAAGCTTTATAATGGAAGTGAATGACTTTTTAGATTTTGAAGTCCAATAAAGTGCATCCATCCATTATAAAAAGTACTCCACATGGCTACTAGGGGTTACGTCCTCCATAGGACGTAGATGTAGCATAAGCTCCATTAAGTGTCATGATCCTGCCCTGACAGCCCTGTCTGTCTTGTCTTTGTTTAATGTTTCCTTGTTTGTATTGTGTGTCAGCACATGGCTGTGTCTTTGTTTATGTCTGCCATGTGCTCCTGTTGCCCCACCTCCTTGTTTCCCTTTTCCACGCCCTCTTGTTTAGTCCTCGTTTGTTTGAGTGTCGTCACCTGTTCTTCTCGTTTGTCTAATTGTACTCACCTGATCCTCATGTCATTTCCTCCCTTTATATTGTGCTCTTTCCCTCTTGTCTTTGCTGGTTCGTTTTGTGAGTTTGTGTAAATTTTGAACTTTGAGATTTTTCAGTCCAGCTCTATATTGCCGTCAGTGTTTTCCCCCGTTTAACTAGTTTCAGTTTTTGCCTTAGTTTTTCCCCTTCTCCCTTTCTTGTTCCCTTAGAAGTAATTTTATTTATTTTTGTTATCCTTTTGATTTGTTCTTTCTAGTCTTTTTGATAACCTCTATTTTTGTTTTACCAAGATCATCCTGTCTTTTGTTTTCTTTCTAGATTTGTCTTTCTAGCTTTTTGTTAACCTTTTGGTTTTTTGTAGTCTTTTTGATAACCTTTATTTCTTTCCTAGCTCTTCCGGTCTTTTATTTTCTAGCGTTTTGTTAATTTCTTTATCCTTCTGATTTGATATTTTTCTAGTCTTTTTGATAGTCTTTCTTTTGGTTTTACCTAGCTCTTCCCCGTCTTAGTTTAAGCTTATTTTTTGTGCCTGTCTTTTGTCTTGTCATTTGTGTGTTTGTCCGTTCCTGCCCGGCCTCCTGAGTTCCTCCTGAGTCTCTTGACCTCCCCGGATTCCTCTGTAGTGTGTTCCCGGCCTACCTTTTGGACTGTCTTCCTGCCCCTTCCCTTTTGTGCCCTGTCCAGTCAATAAACTGTTTAAGCTCATTCTGCATTTGGGTCCTCTCTCTTGCTAAACCCTGACAGAACGAACCAGCCATCCAGGACCCAGCAGAATGAGCTTGAAGATTGTTCCTCCCGCTACCACTGAGGAATATCTGGCACTCCAGCAGGCAGTGGCATCCCTTCACCAGCAGGGCGTGGAACCACGGTCCTATTCCCAGTTCTTCTGGACCATGGCTAGGGGTCTGGGTTATGACGACTCGGCCCTGAAGGAGGCCTTTAACCTCACCCTGGATGACCCCTTGCCACGCTGGGAAATGGAGCAACTTCAAATCCTGGATTTCTGGGGCTTTTCCAATTACTTGCACCATCGCAAGGACTGGCAGATCCTTAACCCTCCGGAGAATGTCGGCAATGACCAGCCTGCCCTTCTTTCCCCTCCGAGTCAAGTCCATCATCTTCTGACTCCCACAAGAATACGGAGGGATCGTAGGAAGAGGGCGGCTCGATCTGCTGCGTCTGCCAGAGAGTCCGCTCCAGTGTCGGCTCCAGCCCCTGAGTCCGCTCCAGTGTCGGCTCCAGCCCCTGAGTCCGCTCCAGTGTCGGCTCCAGCCCCTGAGTCTGCTCCAGTGTCGGCTCCAGCCCCTGAGTCCGCTCCAGTGTCGGCTCCAGCCCCTGAGTCCGCTCCAGTGTCGGCTCCAGCCCCTGAGTCCGCTCCAGTGTCGGCTCCAGCCCCTGAGTCCGCTCCAGTGTCGGCTCCAGCCCCTGAGTCCGCTCCAGTGTCGGCTCCAGCCCCTGAGTCCGCTCCAGTGTCGGCTCCAGCCCCTGAGTCCGCTCCAGTGTCGGCTCCAGCCCCTGAGTCCGCTCCAGTGTCGGCTCCAGCCCCTGAGTCCGCTCCAGTGTCGGCTCCAGCCCCTGAGTCCGCTCCAGTGTCGGCTCCAGCCCCTGAGTCTGCTCCAGTGTCGGCTCCAGCCCCTGAGTCCGCTCCAGTGTCGGCTCCAGCCCCTGAGTCCGCTCCAGTGTCGGCTCCAGCCCCTGAGTCCGCTCCAGTGTCGGCTCCAGCCCCTGAGTCCGCTCCAGTGTCGGCTCCAGCCCCTGAGTCCGCTCCAGTGTCGGCTCCAGCCCCTGAGTCCGCTCCAGTGTCGGCTCCAGCCCCTGAGTCCGCTCCAGTATCCGCTCTGAAGTGTAAGCAGAGAAGGAAGAGGGCAGCCCAGAAAACTTCCTTAGTCTCTGTGTCTCCCGAGCCAGCTCAAGTCATGCCGGAGTCTGCCAAGACCACTCCAGTCATTCCAGAGCTGGCCAAACACACTGCCACGCTTCCCGAGCCCAGTCAGGACACTGCCACGCTTCCCGAGCCCAGTCAGGACACTGCCACGCTTCCCGAGGCAGGTCAGGATGCAGCCTCTCCTCCTGAGCACAGTCAGGTCACAGCTGTTCCTTCGGGGTCAGGTCACATCTCACCCGAGCGTCCTGAGTCGGCTCCCAAGATGGCCGTCAACTCTGAGTCCCCGGCCAAAGAGGCCACCGCTCCCGAGTTCCCGGCCAGGTTGGCCGTTGATCCTGTATCCCCGGCCAAGAGGGCCGCCGATCCCGAGTCCCCGGCCAAAGAGGCCGCCGATCCCGAGTCCCCGGCCAGGATGGCCGTCAATCCCGAGTCCCCGGCCAAGATGGCCGCCAACTCTAAACCCCCGGCCAAAGAGGCCGCCGTTCCCGAGTTCCCGGCCAGGATGGCCGTTGATCCTGTATCCCCGGCCAAGATGGCCGTTAATTCTGAGCCCCCGGCCAAAGAGGCCGCCGTTCCCGAGTTCCCGGCCAGGATCGCCGTTGATCCTGTATCCCCGGCCAAGATGGCCGCCAACTCTGAGCCCCCGGCCAAAGAGGCCGCCGTTCCCGAGTTCCCGGCCAGGATGGCCGTTGATCCTGTATCCCCGGCCAAGAAGGCCGCCGATCCCGAGTCCCCGGCCAGGATGGCCGTCAATCCCGAGTCCCCGGCCAAGATGGCCGCCAACTCTGAGCCCCCGGCCAAAGAGGCCGCCGTTCCTGAGTTCCCGGCCAGGATGGCCGTTGATCCTGTATCCCCGGCCAAGAGAGCTGCCGATCCCGATTCCCCGGCCAAGATGGCCGTCAATCCTGTATCCCCGGCCAAGATGGCCGTTAATTCTGAGCCCCCGGCCAAAGAGGCCGCCGTTCCCGAGTTCCCGGCCAGGATGGCCGTTGATCCTGTATCCCCGGCCAAGAAGGCCGCCGATCCCGAGTCCCCGGCCAGGATGGCCGTCAATCCCGAGTCCCCGGCCAAGATGGCCGCCAACTCTGAGACCCCGGCCAAAGAGGCCGCCGTTCCTGAGTTCCCGGCCAGGATGGCCGTTGATCCTGTATCCCCGGCCAAGAGAGCCGCCGATTCCGAGTCCCCGGCCAAGATGGTTGTCAATCCTGTATCCCCGGCCAAGAGAGCCGCCGATCCCGAGTCCCCGGCCAAGATGGCCGTCAATCCCGAATCCCTGGCCAAAGAGGCCGCCGTTTCTGAGTTCCCGGCCAGGATGGCCGTTGATCCTGTATCCCCGGCCAAGATGGTCGCCGTTCATGAGTTCCCGGCCAAGATAGCCACCGTTCCCGAGTCCCCCGATTCATCCCCTAAACCAGTTCCAGTAGCCCTGGAGGGCTTCCCGGATTCGACCCTCAAGCCAAGTCCCAAGCTCCCTCAAGTCAAGAGAACCCACAGACCTAGAGGGGCTTCTGGAGGTTTTCCTGGCCCTCCCGTCCCACCCCCTCTGTTTCCTGGACCTAGTGGGCCTTTAAGGTGGCCTCCCCCCTTCTCTGTCCCAAGCCAACCCCCTGGACTTTTCCTTCCCCCTCCTTTTCCTCCAATTTCCCCTGGCTACTCTGGGTTTCCCAACCTGCCACCCCACCCACCCTCCCAGTTTATACCCCCTTGGCCGTTGCCCTTTATGGACGCCTGGAGGCGTCCGTCAGGGGGAGGGTACTGTCATGATCCTGCCCTGACAGCCCTGTCTGTCTTGTCTTTGTTTAATGTTTCCTTGTTTGTATTGTGTGTCAGCACATGGCTGTGTCTTTGTTTATGTCTGCCATGTGCTCCTGTTGCCCCACCTCCTTGTTTCCCTTTTCCACGCCCTCTTGTTTAGTCCTCGTTTGTTTGAGTGTCGTCACCTGTTCTTCTCGTTTGTCTAATTGTACTCACCTGATCCTCATGTCATTTCCTCCCTTTATATTGTGCTCTTTCCCTCTTGTCTTTGCTGGTTCGTTTTGTGAGTTTGTGTAAATTTTGAACTTTGAGATTTTTCAGTCCAGCTCTATATTGCCGTCAGTGTTTTCCCCCGTTTAACTAGTTTCAGTTTTTGCCTTAGTTTTTCCCCTTCTCCCTTTCTTGTTCCCTTAGAAGTAATTTTATTTATTTTTGTTATCCTTTTGATTTGTTCTTTCTAGTCTTTTTGATAACCTCTATTTTTGTTTTACCAAGATCATCCTGTCTTTTGTTTTCTTTCTAGATTTGTCTTTCTAGCTTTTTGTTAACCTTTTGGTTTTTTGTAGTCTTTTTGATAACCTTTATTTCTTTCCTAGCTCTTCCGGTCTTTTATTTTCTAGCGTTTTGTTAATTTCTTTATCCTTCTGATTTGATATTTTTCTAGTCTTTTTGATAGTCTTTCTTTTGGTTTTACCTAGCTCTTCCCCGTCTTAGTTTAAGCTTATTTTTTGTGCCTGTCTTTTGTCTTGTCATTTGTGTGTTTGTCCGTTCCTGCCCGGCCTCCTGAGTTCCTCCTGAGTCTCTTGACCTCCCCGGATTCCTCTGTAGTGTGTTCCCGGCCTACCTTTTGGACTGTCTTCCTGCCCCTTCCCTTTTGTGCCCTGTCCAGTCAATAAACTGTTTAAGCTCATTCTGCATTTGGGTCCTCTCTCTTGCTAAACCCTGACATTAAGAATATGCTAGTCTCGTGAGAACCACGTTTTGTTAACAGCAAAGGAAAACCAAACTCCTCTTGGGTTATATAGAAATCCTCTGACATTTTTCCTTAAAAATCCTCATTTTGTACAACACCTCTCTCCTATGAATGCGAGTATGACAGTTGGTTGGAACTATTATGGCAAAAATCATAATCAAGATTATTTTGGTCAATATTGTAATCACAATTATTTAACACGATTATGACTGGATCCAAAACTTTATATTAGTGATTCATTTAAAGATAGCAATACAACAGAAAAAAAAGATACAAATGAAAAAAATATATATACTGAATACTTTTATGCAAGTCTAAAGTAGTTTAAAAGCCTACTACATTGAATGTCATTAGCGTCTTCACTGTAAGAATTAAACATGCTTTCTTATTAAAACTACAAAAGTCTTTCATTCAAGAGCAGTAAGTGATTTTTCTCTTTGTATTTTTACGTTTTATTAATATTAAGTACAGAGACGGCAGAAGGAATATTATTTGTTGCTGCTTTAAGAGCCACACAGATCCAATATACTGTTACACACGCATTTTCATTCTCAACTGTTTATGATCATTTAAGACATAACTGACAAGGGTTTACATGAATAATCACCAAGCGGCTTATTTTGAAATATTTGTGCATGTATTTGACCTTTTAGCCGCGCACCTTGGGCTAAAAGATAACTTTACATGTCCGTGTTCCGCTCCGTCTCTGAGCGCATGCACAGGAATTAAAAACACAACATCAAAGAAACATTAATAAATCAAGCACGTCCTGTTTTTGAAAGTCACTTTACATGAGTTTGCTGATTTGCATGTGAAATCCACTGGAAAGGGGGTGGAATGGGGCACAATAATCGTTTAATCTCGATTACTGTATTTTCACGATCGTTTAAGCCGAAATCAAAACGGAATTTCGATTAATTGCACAGCCCTAGAATTTACGGTTTATAAAATTTTAAATATGGATGTTTTTCTTACACAAATGCATCAGTTAGCTTTAGAAGGCCTTTATTAATCCCCCGAAGCCATGTGAAGTATTTTTATGATGGATGGATGCACTTTATTGGGCGTACACATGGGGCTGGGCGATATGGGCAAAAAAAAAATCACAATACTTTTTTCATAGCAGTCGATATCGATAATTATCACAATAAATGTCAAATTTTTATTTCTTTCAAGTTTAAAGGCAGATTTTTTTTCTTCAAGATAAAAGCTGTAAAAACCAAATGGTTAATTGTGGTTTTAAACTATTCTTTATGGTCAGAACATGACAAACTCTTCATGCTTTTGAATTCTTCACACTTTTCCAATCATTTTCCCTGACAAAATAAATAAAAAATAATAAGAAAAAAATAATTTCTTAGTTCTACAACTTCTAATAAGTAATATTGTTTCAAATCAAGATAATATTAATAATAATATAAAAAAATGTCTCTAAATACACATTTGATAGTAGCTTGAGTTACGATGCAGATGTAGATTTATGTTCACTATAAAAATCAGTAATATCGGTAAAAATTGTAGCAGCCTCATTTGTAAATGGTGAAATTTAATTGTTCTGATTATTCAAGAGTTTTTTTAATTAACCATTGGTCTTTCACAGTAGCATACATTTAGTTCATGATAATCACAGTTAAAGCAACAAATATAGCAACTCAGTACCATGGTAAAAATGCAATATGTTTTCAATGTATTTATATTAAAAACAGTAGTCTAAATACATTTAGTATAACTGCATTAATGCTATAGCTTAAACAAAATTGTAATTATATTCCATTACTTCTTCAATGCATTTAATATATGTCTACATTAATAATATATAAAAATTCGACACAAATACCCACATTTCTGACACAATACCATGGTACAGTTATTTCTGCACAGTAAATCTATGGTAAATGATGCTGATATGTAAATTAAAAAGTCTTCTGACTCTATCATTGCCCACAGTGTCTCTCCTGTTTGTCAGCACTGTATATATATATATATATATATACATCTGCACTGACTGCTTGACAGATGCTAATACCAGGTGTAAACGAACCCATTGACTTGCTCATTTGTTTTAATTCGTTCACAGGGTGAACCCAGAGAAGTTGGTGTCCGTCCAGCAGAAGTTGGAAGCTTTCCTGGCAGAGGAGAAAGAGCAGAAGGAACGAGCACAGAGGGTAAGGCCGGAGGAGACCTGACTTCCTGTACAGTCTGTCACACCTCGTCTCAAACACAAAAGGTTGATTTTACTGTAGAGCCAGGCTTTTAGGATAATCTGATTGTGTGCCTCACGCTCAGGGCTGAGCTTTGTGAGGCTCATTATAGAGAGAAGAACAGCATGAAATGTAATCGGGCAAATTGCTGCCATGAAACGCCTGCTTGTGCACTCTCACTAATGTGTTTATCAGGGATAAGTTTTCAGATATTATCCTCTGTAATGCCTCTTCTTCTTTTCTTTTTTTCCCCCCTCCTCTCAACGGCAGTGTTTTGTGTCCTACCTCCGCTCCGTCTATCTGATGAAGAACAAAGACATTTTTGATGTTTTCCAGCTCAAACTCCCAGAATATGCCATGTGAGTGGATGCTGTGAAGTAATGCCCAGTACCAGCAGTCCTCTGAGTAAATGTGTTTGTGTGTGGCATGTGAGTCCACTTTGAACACATTTACGAGGACTTCAAATGATGTGTCATCGTTATGCAATTAAATCTTTCAAAAAGAAGCCATCACCATCTGTTTGAAACAGACACTGTTTAATATATTATTTTATTCATAATTCATTATAGTCTAGTGGTTAGTGTCCATATTCTCGTCTGTATTTCTCTGTATCTTGTCCAAAAAAGTTACCTAAAAATTGTACAAAATCACTGCATATTCAGCAGTCATATTTATGATCATATTTGAACAGTTAATTTGTTATAAAGCAGCAACTTTTATTTAAAAATGTTCTTGTCTTCAAATGTCTCTATTAACAAAAACTAGCAAAAAGAACTAAAATGGTAAAAAAAAAAAATATATATATATATATATATTCAGCAATCATATTTATAATCATATTGTTATTTATTATTTATAATCATATACGTGTTTTATTTATATATGAATGTACTTTTTTTATTATAGAATATACACTACCGTTCAACAGTTTGGGATCAGTAAGATTTTTATATTTCTTTAAAACGGTTTCTTATGCTCATCAAGGCTGCATTTATTTGATCAAAAATCCAGAAAAAATGGTAATATTGTGAAATATTATTTTAATGTAAATTAGCTGTTTTCTATGTAAATAAGTTTTAACATGTAATTTATTCCTGTGATGCAAAGCTGAATTTTTAGCATCATTACTCCAGTCTTTATTGTCACATTATCCTTTAGAAATCATTCTAATATGCTGATATATTATCAATGTTGAAAACGGTTGTGCTGCTGAATATTTAATATTTTGTTGGAACCTGATACTTTAATAAATAAAGTTAAAAAGAACAGCATTTATTTAAAATAGATTTTTTTTGTAACAATGTAATCTACCGTTTGAAGGTTGTGGTCAGTTAATTTTTATTCTTTTTTTGAAATAAATTAATAATTTTATTCACCAAGGATGTGTTAAATTAATAGAAAGTAATAGCAAAGACTTATATTGTTAGAAAAGATTTATCTTTTGAATTCCTTAAATTTTAATGTTCAAAAAAATTAAGTAGTACAACTATTGCCAACATTGATGATAAAAGTAATAAATCAGCATATTAGAATGATTTCTGAAGGGTCATGTGAGACTGGAGTAATGGTAAATTTTTTTAAATTTCACAATATTACTGTGTTTTGATATTACTGTGTATGTGTTTTGAAGTAAATGCAGCCTTGATGAACGGTGGTGTATATTATAAATACATTTTTTTTTTTATAAACCATTAGATTTTTTGTTTTGTTTTGTTGCAACTCTTTATAAAAAGGGCTAAAATGTTTTTTTTTTTTTAAATGCATTTGACCATTAAAACTGATATGTTTGTATGACCTCATCACTGTCAGGTCACTGGGTTTGGCGGTGGTGCCGCGGGTCCGTTTTCTCAATAAGGCCCAGCAACAGAAGCGTGGAGCAGTGCAGGATGACAGCGGAGCTGCAGGACATGAGTCTGATGATGAG
Source organism: Garra rufa (assembly GCF_049309525.1). Lineage (NCBI taxonomy): Eukaryota > Metazoa > Chordata > Actinopteri > Cypriniformes > Cyprinidae > Garra > Garra rufa. The sequence goes on along the minus strand of NC_133379.1, from coordinate 21,533,963 downwards.
CTGAAGAGTTTCAAAGCTCAACTCAAAGGAGAGCAGTGTAAGTCTCAGTCCTCACAGTCTGAGGAGGAAGAGGATGAGAAGGAGGAGGAAGATGGTGAGGAGGAGGAGGAGGAGGAGGAGGAGGAGGATGATGATGATGAGGAGGAGGAGGAGGAGGATGATGATGATGAGGAGGAGGAGGAGGATAAGGAGGAGGGGACGTCCAAGCCTGCAGCTCTGCTATGTGGCTCTAATGAAGAGGATGAGGATGATGACATACTGACTGTCAAACGTAAAGATGTGTTCAATGTCGGTGAAGAGAGCAAGGATGATGAGGTAAATGAACAGTACACATCTGGTGTAATTACAGTTATTGCACCTTTCTGATTAGCTGTGTTTTGTGAACACAGGAATTATTAGCGTTTAAGAGGTCCCATTTCAATATAAATGGTTGCCGGAGGCAATTTCATGGCTGAATGTTTGATTTTAAGCACCTGCTAGTAATAAGAGTGACTAAAATAGGCCAAACTATTAATTTGAAAAAAATGTCCGCACACTTAATAGTCGCACATAACAGAGTAATAGTCACATTTTGCAGAACATTCCTGAATGCATCATTTGCAGTTATTTTAACATAAAGCAGGACTAATCGAGATTACAGAATCACAAATAAGCTATAAAAAGGTTTGAATACAAAATACACACTTCAGCTATATCCCAAACATGGAAAATAATTGATGCAGCTTATCTTTGTAACTGTGAGAAGAATGTGTCCCAGTGCAACTGTGGTGTTTAATACAGTAAATTGACATCTTTTCACAGCCATCTTAAATCTTTCTGCTAACGTCTTGGCTGCTGTGACCCATTGCACTGTAATTCAGAAAGGCTTATATTCAAATTCTGTGCACTTTGTGTTTCGAGCGCGTTGTTTTAATAGGCCTGCAGATATGAAGAGATGCTAAATTATGTAACACTCCTCTCAATATGCCTTTGAGACACAGTTAACATGACTCCTGTGCAGACCTGGCAAGTTTATGAGAGACGCGGACCTGTGAGTCATGTCAAAATTGCCTGATTTGTCTTGAGGCTCCACAGTCAAATACTGCAGCACAGTCAGATGTATATTTCTTAAGTAATTTCAAAACTTCCATACAGCTACTTTGCCAGAATAAGGGCTGTCAGTTAATTTAGTGTTAATTTAGTTCTATAATTTAGTGTTATTATTAAAAAATTATTGATTATTAAACATTTAGTATTATTAGTAGTGTTTTAAAGGATAATGATTCTTTGAATTGGCTGAACGCGACAGTAGAGACATTTCTTAAAAACATTTATTTTTAAATAAATCCTGTTTTTTGAACTTTACATTCATCAGTCATGGTTTCCTCAAAACTGTAATATTTTGAGGGAAAAAGTCAGAATTACGATAATAAAGTTAAAAAAAATTGTGAAAAAAAAATTACAAATACAAGAATAAAGACAGAATTACGAGAATAAAGTCTAAATACTTTGAGAAAAAAATCTAAATATTATGAGAAAATAAGTCAAATGTACGAGAATAAAGTCAAAATTATGATAATAAAGTCACAATATTTTGAGAAAGTCAAAATTACAAGAAAAGAGTTTAAATATTTTAAGAAAAAAAGTATAAATATTTTGAGAAAGTCAAAATTACGAGAAAGTCTAAATATTTTGAAAAAAAAAAGTCCAAAATATGATAATAAAGTCGAAATATTTTAAGAATAAATTCAAAATTACGAGAATACAGTCGAAATATTCTGAGAATAAAGTAAAAATTAGAGAATAAAATAAAAATATTTTGAGAATAAAGTCGAAATTACAAGAATAAAGTCGAAATATTCTGAGAATATAGTAAAAATTGCGAGAATAAAGTTGAAAAATTTTGAGAATAGTAAAAATTACGTAAACAAAGTTGAAATATTCTGAGAATAAAGTCAAAATTACGAGAATAATGTCAAAATGTTTTGAGAAAAAAATCAAAATTACGAGAATAAAGTCGAAATTACAAGAATAATGTCTAAATATTCTGAGAATATAGTAAAAATTACGAGAATAAAGTTGAAATATTTTGAGAATCGTAAAAATTACAAAAATAAAGTTGAAATATTCTGAGAATAAAGTCAAAATTACGAGAATAAAGTCAGCAATATGAGAATAAAGTCAAATATTTTGAGAATAAAATCAAAATGACAAAAATAGTCAAAATATTTTCAGAAAGAAGTCAAAAATACGAGAATAATGTCAAAATATTTTGAGAATAAAGTAAAAAAATACAAGAATAATGTCAAAATATTCTGAGAATAAAGTCAAAATTACAAGAATAAAGTAGCAATATGAGAAAAAAGTCAAAATATATTAAGAAAAAAAAGTAAAAATTATGGCAATAAAGTTGTAGCAGTGCGAGAATAAAAGCAAAATATTTTTTAAAAGATGAGAAAATCTTTATGAAAAATGAAAAATTTATGATAAATCAAGTAAAAATTCTGAGAATAAAGTTAGTATTTTGAGAAAAAAGTTAAACAAGAGAATAAAGTTGTAGCAATACAAGAATAAAGTTGAAATATTTGGAAAAAAAACTAAATTACTAGAATAAAGTCGAAATTCTGAGAATTAAGTCGTAGATTGCTGTATTCACCTCAGTTTAAACAACATGTGAATCAATCATCTTTTCGATTAGCATTTTATACAAAGTTAATTTTAACCTTCAATATTATAGTAATGTAGTACCAACTGACAGTCATGTATATTTTACAGCATTAGTTGAGAGATTATTTTTCCTTAAGAAAAACTGTACCTGATATATATCCAAAAAAAATCTGAATCGAATTGCAAGCTTGTGAATCAGAATAGAATTGTGAAATTTGTGTCAAAACCCAACCATAATATAAAGATCTAAAGACATTTACATCAATTATTTACACAACACAATAATCAAATGTCTTTGAATTGTCATCTTTTGGTGGCTTTTCTCTGTGATTGTGGATATATTGATTAGTGAACACCTTGTAAATGATTTGATTTTGATTTTTATAATCAATCAAGTCGACAGTCTTTGTTAAAATGCGATGTGCAAGAGCTAAAGGCTGCTATGGTCTAACTGACACATGACCGTTGAAGTGCAGATGAGCAAGTACCTTTTTTCGAGTTTGCAGAGGGTTAAGTGGAAAGTGGTTTTCCTCAAGATCTGAACCTTTTCACATCTCATCAGCAATTGACTTTAATGACTGCAAAGGAGAAAGTAATATTGTGGAGTGGTGTTGGGCGTCTCAGTGTCCTGGTTGAATGACAGGATCGAATTAACTTAAGTTTCTGGAGCTCATTTATGAACTCTCTTTTTTAATCTTGGCCCCAGGGAGGTAAAAATGACAGCTTTTATAATTACATCTGCTTATGTAGAATACATTTTCTCTTTTCTTAGGGTGCAGAAGATAAGGCTAAGAATAAGAAACAAAAGGAATCGAAATTCAAAGGTGCAAAGAAAATACAGAAGAAGAACTTCAAAGTCAACTCTAAGAAGATCTTCACTGAGGATGGAGAGGTTTGTATAATCAGAAACACATTACTGAGAGTCATAAAAAGCTGTGTATAGTCGTGTCCGAAAGTTTTGAGAATTACATAAATATTGGAAATTGGAAAAGTTGCTTCTTAAGTTTTTATAATAGCAATTTGCATATACTCCAGAATGTTATTAAGAGTGATCAGATGAATTGCATAGTCCTTCTTTGCCATGAAAATTAACTTAATCCCGAAAAAACTTTCCACTGCATTTCATTGCTGTCATTAAAGGACCTGCTGAGATCATTTCAGTAATCGTCTTGTTAACTCAGGTGAGAATGTTGATGAGCACAAGGCTGGAGATCATTATGTCAGGCTGATTGGGTTAGAATGGCAGACTTGACGTGTTAAAAGGAGGGTGATGCTTGAAATCATTGTTCTTCCATTGTTAACCATGGTGACCTGCAAAGAAACGTGTACAGCCATCATTGCGTTGCATAAAAATGGCTTCACAGGCAAGGATTTTGTGGCTACTAAGATTGCACCTAAATCAACAATTTATAGGATCATCAAGAACTTCAAGGAAAGAGGTTCAATTCTTGTTAAGAAGGCTTCAGGGCATCCAAGAAAGTCCAGCAAGCGGCAGGATTGTCTCCTAAAGAGGATTCAGCTGCGGGATCGGAGAGCCACCAGTGCAGAGCTTGCTCAGGAATGGCAGCAGGCAGGTGTGAGCGCATCTGCACGCACAGTGAGGCCAAGACTTTTGGAAGATGGACTGGTGTCAAGAAGGGCAGCAAAGAAGCCACTTCTCTCCAAAAAAAAAACATCAGGGACAGATTGATCTTCTGCAAAAAGTATTGTGAATGGACTGCTGAGGACTGGGGCAAAGTCATATTCTCCGATGAAGCCTCTTTCAGATTGTTTGGGGCATCTGGAAAAAGGCTTGTCCGGAGAAGAAAAGGTGAGCGCTACCATCAGTCCTGTGTCATGCCAACAGTAAAGCATCCTGAGACCATTCATGTGTGGGGTTGCTTCTCATCCAAGGGAGTGGGCTCACTCACAATTTTGCCCCAAAACACAGCCATGAATAAAGAATGGTACCAAAACACCCTCCAACAGCAACTTCTTCCAACAATCCAACAACAGTTTGGTGAAGAACAATGCATTTTCCAGCATGATGGAGCACCGTGCCATAAGGCAAAAGTGATAACTAAGTGGCTCGGGGACCAAAACGTTACAATTTTGGGTCCGTGGCCTGGAAACTCCCCAGATCTTAATCCCATTGAGAACTTGTGGTCAATCCTCAAGAGGCGGGTGGACAAACAAAAACCCACTAATTCTGACAAACTCCAAGAAGTGATTATGAAAGAATGGGTTGCTATCAGTCAGGATTTGGCCCAGAAGTTGTTTGAGAGCATGCCCAGTCGAATTGCAGAGGTCCTGAAAAAGAAGGGCCAACACTGCAAATACTGACTCTTTGCATAAATGTCATGTAATTGTCGATAAAAGGCTTTGAAACGTATGAAGTGCTTGTAATTATATTTCAGTACATCACAGAAACAACTGAAACAAAGATCTAAAAGCAGTTTAGCAGCAAACTTTGTGAAAACTAATATTTGTGTCATTCTCAAAACTTTTGGCCACGACTGTACATTAACTGTGATGTATGTGTGCAGGTGGTGCAGCAGTGGCCTCCCTTGCAAAGGACCATGGTAGCAGATGAAGAGGAGGACGGGGAGATGTCTGGCATTAACATGGAAGCTGCCAAAGTGCGACTCCGCAAGGAAGACCAGGAGTTCGACAAGATAGAGTACCGTCGTAAAGTCAAGGAGAAACACAGGGTGAGAGCAACCGTTCAATCATATTTTCCATCCTCCTGGTTCATGCCAAGTCCATGTGAATCAAAAGTCTTTTTTAAATCACTTTATTTATTGTGTTCAGCTCCAGGTGTTCAGATTAAAGTAATATTGAAGGAGCTGAGGGCAACGGGCAATCGAGAAGACACTCTGGCCCTGTGGCTGGTGCTCTCGCAGGTTCGGGCAAATCGAAATAACTGAGATGCCTGTGCAGGCAGCGTGGCTTGAAGCTCCAGGCATCAGTGCTTAGATTGGGCCTCTGACTTATTACTCTAGTTCTGAGTATTGGACAAGCTTTTAAAGGATTGCTCTCCGGCAAAATCGCACCATTTGCGTCGTTCCAGTGCAGTGTTTTCTCCTTGCGAGTCAAGTATGCTGAAGTGCATCCCTAGTTTATGTCTGATGCAGTTTTCAGTTGTTGTTTTTTTAAATCGATCGCTGGGAGAGTGTAGCTCAATGAGAAAGCACAGAAGTAATGGGATCTATTTCTATAACTGGACACAGAGCCGATGAGCACCATGTTCTTTTTTTATGTCCTGTTTTGTTGGCCCTTCTTCACTCCAGTTAAACTTAAGTTAGTTTTAGAACATTTTTGCTGTTTCCACTTTTTTTTTGTAATAGTAGTGAACAGAGGGCAGGAATTCACTTTGTACATGTGAAAAACATGGCTTAATATGACTTCTAACCAACATGTCAAACAGAAAAAATATACACTACCAGTCAAAAAGATTTTTAATGTTTTTAAAGAAGTCTCTTCTGCTCACCAAGCCTGCATTTATTTGATCAAAATACAGCAAAAACAGTAATATTGTGAAATTACTATTTAAAATAACCATTTTCTATTTGAATATGTTGAAATGTAATTTATTCCTGTGATCAAAGCCACATTTTCAGCATCATTACTCCAGTCTTCAGTGTCACATGATCATTCAGAAATCATTCCAATATGCTGATTTGCTGTTCAAGAAACATTTGTTATTATTATTATTATTATCAATATTTAAGACATTTTTTCAGGATTCTTTGATAAATAGAAAGATCCAAAGATCAGCATGTATCTAAAATAAAAAGTTTTTTTTTAACAATATACACCATACCATTCAAAGGGGTTATAGAAATTAATACTTTCATTTAGCAAGGATGCTTTAAATTGATCAGAAGTGATGATAAAGATATTTATAATGTTACAAAAGAATTTCTATTTGAGATAAATGCTGTTCTTCTGAACTTTCTATTCATCAAAGAAACCTGAAAAATTGAATAACCTAGAAATGCATAAAATTCTGGAATTAAAATATTTTAGAAACTTAAAAGGTTAGTTCGTGCACCCAAAAATGAACATTCTGTCTTTAATTACTCACCCTCGTGTCGTTCCAAACCCGTAAGACTTTCACCTTCAGAACACAAATTAAGATTTTTGATGAAATCCAAGAGCTTTCTGACCCTGCATAGACAGCAATGCAACTAAAATGTTTTATGCCCCAGAAAGGTAGTAAGGACATTGTTAAAACAGTGGTTCAACTGTAATTTTATGAAGCTACGAGAATACTTTTTGTACGCAAATAAACAAAAATAACAGTACCCTTGTGAACACACGTTGAAGACTGGCATGGAAGAGAGGAAATGGTTGAATAAAGTTGTTATTTTTATTTTCTTTGCACAGCATATAACATTACAGTTAAAACACTGATGTCAATTTTGTCAATGTCTTTACTACCTTTCTGGGCCTTGAATGTGTCAGTTGCGTTGCTGTCTATGCAGAGTCAGAAAGCTCTCGGATTTAATCAAAAATATCTTAATTTCTGTTTAGAAGATAAAGGAAAGTCTTCAGGTTTAGAACGACATGAGGGTGAGTAATGTAATGACAGAATACAATTTTTGAGTAAACTATCCCTTTAATTCTCAAATTCAATCTGAATATTTGGCCTTGGTTTTAACTATTTTTTCGCAAACCGAAAGTTTGTTGTCCATGATAACCCAGGATAATACATTGTATATCTTTCACTTCTCAGCCAAGCAAAAACTAAAATAAAATAAAACCTGCTGGTACCAGTTTCTCCTGCCAATTTCTCCTGCCAGTGCTGTCAAGTGCTGACATGCAGACTGGCATACAGTAAATGCTATTTTTTCCATTTTTCTCCTGAAAGACTCAAGGCAGAAGACATTGTCTTGCGTCTGTGAATGTTCCTGTGAAACGCCTAACCATCCTAATACATTCTGATTTTGTATTTCGTGCTGTCAGAGATTTTGAGAGGCAGCTACCCAGTAATCCATCAGATACGTGCACATGCTCATTAATCAGACATGCTGGGCTCTCTGGTGCCTTTGTGTTTCATATTCTTAAACAACGTTTCAGACATCATGCATAGGGGGATTTCTGTTCCTTTAAATGGCTGATGGGTTTTGCTGCATATGTGACGTGTGCCAAGTCAGCAACTCTGTGTGATCAAGACATGTCAGTGAAGTTTAACTTGAAGAGTAGGCTTAGTCCTTAGACCTCCTAAGCTATAATATCAAACTTCTGCATTTTTTAATGAGAAGGTAGTTTCATACAGTACCACAGTGTTCTTGTGAGGATGTGGGAGGATAATAACCTATTTATAGAGTTTTTAGATGGAAGAATGTTCTTGGCTTTTTCAAATATGCTCTGGTTAAACTCAATTAAATTTAATTATAACTTTTTTATTTATTAAAGAAATGAAAAAGCTGTTGTACACTGTCGTTCAAAAGTAGGATCAGAAAGATTTTTAATGTTTTTTTTAAGTAGTTCCGTTTATTTGATCATAAATGCAGAAATAAGTAATATGAAATATTGTTGCAAATTGAAACAAACCGTTTTCTATTATAAATCACTTATTAACTTATTTTTTAGGATCCTTTGAATTAAAAGTTAAAAAGAAATACATTTATTCAAAATAGAAATCTTTTTAGGCAATGTAAGTCTTTACTATCACTTTTTAAAAAATCAATTTAACACATGCTTGCTAAATGTAAGTATTTCTTTCAAACAAAAAAGAAAGAAAAAAATTACTGACCCCAAACTGTTCTTTTTAATGTTTTATTCATCAAGGATCCTGAAAAAAGTATCACAGGTTCCAAAAAAATGGCGTTTTCAACATTGTTTAAAAAAATGAGCATATCAGCATGATTTCTGCAGGATCATGTGACACTGAAAACTGGAGTAATGATGCAAAAAATTTTGCTTTTCATCACAGGAATAAATTCTGTCTTAAAGCATATTAAAATAAAAACTACTATTTTAAATTGCAGTAATATTTCACAACATTACAGTATTTTTCTATATTTTTAGTCAAACAAATGCAGAAAAATATTCTTTAAAAAACATTAAAAATCTTACTGATCCAAATCTTGGATCAAAAAATTTTGAACGGCAGTTTTAGTTACCTAAAAGTAAAAGCAAAAAAAGTCACTTGAAACTAAAATAACACATGAAATATTTCTTAATAAATTACCAATTTTTAATTCTATAAGAGCATCCAGTGACATTGAAAATTGTAATATCTGCTCAAAGTATTTTGCTAAAAGAGGACTCCATCTAAGATCTCCATCTTTAAAAACTGTTAGTTTAAATGTTTTATGCAACACAGGAAGACTCATTTAATGGCAGCCCACCACTGTCGCTGACTTTGATTTTGTGGCACTGATATTTATGCAATGACGTATCCAAGTGAACCGATGGATGCGTTTCCACATTTAGCATCATTTGACATTTCGAAAGTAATGAAAAGCCAATGAAATGCACTTGACATTGGTTTTATTACACTCTCAGCGCTCTGATTTCCATTCAACCCTCAACCCCTTAATATTTCCCTCTCCCAGACATCTGTGAGTCACTAGTGATGTGTATAGTTGCGTCTGGCAGTCCAGTCACCCCTTCATATAGAAAAGTGACACAAGACAAACATAAAGTCCTATTCATTCTCTCTCCAAAAGAAATGCAGAACACTGAAGTTAAATTGTGCTTTCTTTTCCCCTAGACTGTATAATCATTTCAACCCTGGCTGTTTGACATGTTTATGAGATTGTGCCATGAGCAAACCTGTGTACCTGAGAACCTATTTATTAAGTCATTGCTTTTTTTCTTTTGTTTTCAACAGGAGAAAAGACTGAAGGATAAGGCAGCTCGAAATAAACATCGTCAAGAGGTACGTCAGCCTTAGCTCAAACTAATGAGAGCTGGTAATGTATGTGAATTAAAGCAACAGTACATTTAAAGAAATTTCAATGAGTTGAATGGTCCATAAAATGGTTTATGATTTGAAATGAGGAACTCTTGTCAGGAAGTCAGAGGGGAGAGATGCCCCTCAGTCTTTGGCCTTTCCCTCCCGCAGACATCGCATAATTCACAGGATGGCAGCTGTCATGTGTCCCGTCTCTCTCTGCCTGTCCTCGCTGGGGGATTGAGCTCTGCGCATCCATATGGAAATGCAGCTGCTGCTCTCCTCTCGTTTGTCATCTGATCAATGCAGCAGCCTGTCCGAGAACGCGTGACTATTCATCACCACGCTAACAATGAATCTCAGCGCTCTTTTAGCGTTCACTCATTCCTTCAACTTAACAGCCCAACTGGTGGTTGATCTGTCCATCGTTACACATGGTCCAGATTAATTTAGAGAGCTATTGAATCGTCCTTTTGACAGCATGTGTTGTAACAGATAGCAGTGCTGCTTAATTTCCTGTCAGTTTCGCTTCTTTTGGGGCTCCTCTCAAGACATTTGAGAAAATAGATTGTCATTAATTGCTCACCCTCATGTTGTTATTTCTAGTTTGAAGTTCTCACTGTACTCCAGAGTCTTTCATACTGACCGGCGTTTATGGCTGTTCTCGTTTTCTGGCGTTATTCAGCACACATAGACGCATCTGTTCAAAGCGCAGGTCTGTCAGCAGAATTCAAATGGGTCTTACAAAGCATGATTAGATTACAGCACAGGCAGAAGCACCGCTGAATACAGAGTACCCCGTACCTGAACAGACCCCATATCAGGTCCAAGCACAGATATACACGCCCCCCTAATCAAATCTTTGATGGAAAAAAGCTGTTTTACACTGTAGATTATTCAGACCAAGTACCACCCATTTAGACATGAAGACTTAGATGATTTTCATTTTGTCACCTTATCTGAAATACAGTTGAGGTCAAAATTTTACATATATTTTGCATACACCAAACATAAGGGATCATACAAAATGCATGTTATTTATTATTTAGTACTGACTTGAAAAAGATATTTCACATAAATGATGTTAAAAGACATATAGTCCACAAGAGAAAATAGTTGAATTTATGTTCAAAAGTTTTCATACACTTGTTTCTTAATACTGTGTTGCTACCTGAATGATCTACAGCTGTTTTCTTTTTTTTTTTTCTTTTTTTTTTGTTTAGTGATAGTTGTAGTGATGAGTCTCTTGTTTGTCCTGAACAGTTGCTGTTGTTCAAAAAAATTCCACAAATTCTTAGATTTTTTTTTTTCAGCCATTTGTGTATTTGAAGCCTTTCCAACAATGACTGTGTTTTTGATACCCATCTTTTTACACTGAGGACAACTGAGGGACTCATATGCAACTATTACAGAAGGTTCAAATGCTCACTGATGCTCCAGAAGGAAAAACAAAGCATTAAGAGGCAGGGGTGAAAACTTTTGATCAGAATGAAGATGTGTAAATATCATTTTTGTTTTATTTAGTACTGCCCTTCAGAAGCTACAAAAGATACTTGGATGTCTCAGAGAAGACAAAATAAGTTACATTTGCCCTGCTCTGCAAATTCAAAAAGTTTTCACCCCCAGCTCTTAATGTATCAGTGAGCATTTGGAACTTCTGTAATAGTTGCATCAGTTGTCCCTCAGTTGTCCTCAGTGTGAAAAGACGGATCAGTCATTGTTGGAAAGGGTTCAGATACACACAAAATGCTAATAAACCAAAGAATTTGTGGGACCTGAAGGCTTTTTCTGAAGAACAGTAGACAGTTTAACTGTTCAGGACAAGCAAGGGACTTATGAACAACTATCACTAAATAAACAAACAGACAAAAACACAGCTGTGTATCATTCTGGAAATAACACAGTATTAAGAATCAAGTGTAAACTTTTGAATGGGGATAGACTCATTTTTATAATTTCAACTATTATTTTCTCTTGTGGATTATATGTAAACATCTCTAATGAGGACTATCTTATTTAGGTCAGTACTAAATAAAAAATAACATGCATTTTGTATGATCCCTCTTATTTTGGTCCAATAGTTACAATTTTGCTGATTCTGCAAGGTGAGATCTGTTTAGATGTGCTTAGTACTGTAGATCTGTGAATTTACAAAGTGTAAATGTAGATGTATGGTGTTCTGTGTAAGAAACAAGGTCGAAAACTGCTTGGCCGCAGGCATTTGTTTTTTTTTTTCCTGTCTTAAACCAAAGAGAAAAAGGTCAGAACACAGGTCAGGCTGCACACCATAGACCAGACCCGGATTAAGAAGCTTGCCTGAGGGCACAGCAAGTCAGTCTGAAGGTGGCGCAGACCAGTGGGAAAATAAAGCTGGTTGTGACCAGCCCAAGGTCTGAGTTGTTAGGTTTTTGAAACTTTTAATGAACAAAGACAGGGCTGAAATCGATTCTTCACCACTATCGCTGGAGGAAACGGACACTCTTTGGTTGTAAATGATCAAAGAGCTGACATATTTAGAGAGATGGTGTCCATTGAGCAGGATGTGAAGGAACTCTAATGGCCACAAGTATGTTTATAATACCTAGCGAGATTGATCCATTAACATTCTTAATGTCAGTTTCTCAGCTTGTGCACCTGAGAAATTTGTATCTTTAGGGGTTCAACAGTTCATCACAGGGGCAGTACCCTTAAAAGGACATCTTTGCACCTTATGTGTCTCAAAAAGGTTCATAGTAGTGCCTTAAAAGAATAGTTCACCCAAAAATTTAAATTCTGTCATTAATTACTCACCCTCATGTCGTTCCAAACCCATAGCTTAGTTCATCTTCAAGACACAAATTAAGATATTTTTGATGAAGTCTGAGAGCTTTTTGATCCTGCATAGACAGCAACGAATCTGACATGGGACATCTTCGAAGAAGACTGATACAGAAAAAAAGAAATTGTTGAATAAATTCATTATTTTTGTCTTTTTTTTTTCTTTGTGAACAAAAAGTATTCTTGTAGCTTCGTAAAATTATGGTTGAACCACTGATATCGCTATTTTAACAGTATCCTTACTACCTTTCTGGGCCTTGAATGTAGTACTGGCGTTGCTGTCTATGCAGGGTCAAAAAGCTCTCGGATTTCATCAAAAATATCTTAAATTGTGTTCTGAAGAAGATTCTTACAGGTTTGGAACAACATTAGGGTGAGTATTTAATGACAGAATTTCAGAACTAACCCTTTAATTGCAAAAGCTGCCGCCATATAAGATATAATATAGTTAATAGAGAATAGATCAGATAATCAGTATTACTGATGCACAGTATGTAATTTAATGTCTTCCCTCTGTCGCACAGGAGAAAAATGATGATGATGATGAAGATGATGATGGGGAGGCGTATCTGTCAGGTGCGGATGAAGAATTTGACCCCAGCACACTTCCTGACCCAGACAAAATCCGCAACTCTGAATCCTCTGAAGAGGAAGAAGGGTAAGAGTAAAACTTTTGTGAACAGCATGAATGACTTTCACCACTTTCCAAGGTCATACAGCAATTTCGTCTCTCAAACCTCTGATTCATCTCAATAAAGACTGATTGAGTTTTTCACAAAAAGCTAGGAGCGTTAAAAATGCACAAGACGTGGCCCAAAGGATATTGATCGTCTAAAATACAAAGTTTCTAATTACGCAGAGCACAATTGAATGCCTATATTTGAGCGTTGGACCAAATATCATATTTTTCCCTTATCATTACATTGCGGAGGTATGCAGGGCTTTGTGTTAGTGGAAAACCATTACGCTAGTAAATCAAGCCAATCAGTTTGACACCATATCACGAGGCCGTAATTATTCCGAAATGAGGAATTGATTCTTCTGATACTTAATTACTGCCTCGGCTTTCTCAGCTCTCTCTGCTTGTATTGAGTTTGTAGTGTTCGATTAGGCTCAGGCATGCTGATCCGGTGTTCTTTTTGTACTGAGGTCTGCTGCAGAATTGCCTCTTGGAGGAGGTATCCCTCTACAGGGGAAAATGATTCATGATGATTCATTTTCCCCATGGCAGCATTAACCACAGATCCTTTAGTTGGCTGTAGATAATCTATAAAATGCATAATTACATCCAGATTTAAAGTAAGAGGCAGGACCATACGTTATCCGTTTTTGTTTTTTTTCTCACTCTCGTTTTTCATCTTTCATTCAATCCTCTCTTGTAAAACCCTGATCACGTCCTCGGTTCTCATTCGCCATCGTCTTTCCATCTGTCGGCCCGTACCTTTATGTCTCTGTTTTTCTGTCATTCATTCATGTACGTGCATTAAGAACGCTCACTGACACACACAAACACTTTGGGTGTAGCAGTGCAGGTGAGACGGCATAGACAGCAGCAGTGGCTCTGATTAATGACTTGGTGCGGTGTGTTTACTGCATGGCTACACTTACTGAATGCAGGAGAGGCTCCTGCGTTGTAAATCTGATAAATCTCTCTTTCTTCCTCTTCCTTTGGCTCGCTCGCCCATTTTCTTTTCCGTCATATCGAAGGCTGGTGTTTGGGACGGGAGCCAGAGGCGTCACTAACCCTGAGCTCTTTCCTGTTGCGGTACCTGTCTTCCTGCTTTGCTGTCTTGACAGATACCCCCCTCCCATAAATCTAATGGGATCTTATTGGCCCTGCCTCACCTCTGCCCCTGCCAGCGCTTTGTGTCCAGAATAGCAAGATGCTGGGCAAATCTTTGGAAATATTCCTTAAAGGGAGAGTGCAGTTGCAATGAATGCTGAGTTACTGTAAAACGATTGAGTGGTCCATTTGTAAAGGTTCATGAGGTATCAATTTAGGTATCTGTCAATCCTGAATTATTCATTTACGACTCTCTTTGTAACTATTCTTTCTCAAGTTTAGTTAACTGGCTCATTGATTGACTTGCAGGAGTTAACAAATTACATTAGGGAATCCAACAATTGAAATAAACTGTTTTTGCGGTATATATTAGTGCGATTATTAAATCTTAAAAGCTGTGATTTAAATAAATATTTGCTGCATGTTTTAGAGTAAAGAGCGGCACTGTGTTTAAACTCAAACAGCTTGTGATCTGCACCGTTTTTAGGTAGCTTCAAATAAAATGGTTTTTGTCAACAAAAAATTTTAAGGACTCTGCACTAAGAAAATAATAGCTTGATGGTTTGTTGTTGAAAATAAAGAAATTAAGACGGCCATAAAAATTAGTATTTTTATGTTACGATTAAACTGTAAAATTATGACTATTTTTTAAAAATATGTCATTGTTATAAATATAAATATTATAATTTTACTAACATGAATGAACAATGAACAATACATGTATTACACTATTCATCTTTGTTAATGTTAGTTAATAAAAATACAGTCGTTTTGTTCATGTTAGTTCACAGTGCATTAACTAATGTTAACAAACACAACTTTTTTTAATAATGCATTAGTAAATGCTGAAATTAAAATTTAACTAAGATTATTAAATGTTGTAGAAGTATTGTTCCTTCTTAGGTAATGTTAACTAATGTAGTTAACTATGTTAACTAATGAACCTTATTGTAAAGTGTTGCGGAAATGTAAATGTTAATAATTCTTGTTTTAATATTTTTATGCAGCCTATTGGCTAATTTTTATAACACTGCCCAAAAAATGTAAAATGCTTTATATAATAATTAAAATGTTTATGGCTTATACTGCTAACATTGTGTTTTCCATGTAAATAGCCTTAATACTAACATACCTTTAAAAAATTTAAATTAATTAACAAACAAACTATTAGTAGTAGTCATAGTCATATTGATATATAATCACAAAATTGTGCTGCCCTTCAACTAAGCACAGCAAGCCTGGAGATTTAAACACACACACACACACACACATTTTAAAGTGCCTCTATTTTGACATTTTTAAAGTTTCTAATATTGTTTTGTGAGTACAATAGAGTGTTATCAGGACGTGTCATTAATGGGCCATATTGGCAACACTGATTGTAAACTGAGACTTGCATATTTTGCTGATTATTGCTGTTGAAAATGGTCGATTATTGTCATGTTTTGGGCTGTACTAATTGGTCAGTCTGGAAAAACATTTGGAGTACTATAGATTGCCAAAAGTTATAACAAATTAAGCATAAGAGTGCAAAGTATCTGAGGAACAAAAGACTTATGTAATTGACCAAACTGAACCACGATTTCCAGGGCATTAATCTTAACAACGTTTCTGTTTGTTCTTATCATTTCCAGTCTGGTAGGTAAAATATTAGGCTAATGTCTTAATTAATACTGCTCGCACATATCTTTACCACCTATTAACTTTAGTTTGTCGAAATATTGTGCCCTTTCCTGCTTACTAAATCCTTCTCTGTATGATTTAGCATATTTCACATATATGATTTAGACAGTATAAATGAGCAGAACCAATGTATTCAGTAGTACATTAACCATGCAGTTCATGCTGTTGTTTACATCCGAGTATCACCAATATGGCCGCACATCCAGGTAACTGACCATATTGTGACGTAAGTGCAAACCCTCTATAGGTTTACAGCATGCAAGGTCTTTTTTGATTTAGATGGGGATTTCAGAGCGGGTTTGTGAGTCATTTAGTTTAGATCGGAATTTTGCCTATCAATTTATTAGCGTATTTATCTTTTATATTTGCTTAATTTAAAAGATAAGATATTGTTTGATAAGTGAGATCACTGATTGAAGTCCTTGAAAATCAAAAAAGTAGTACTTGAGAAGTCCTTAAAAGTCTTCTGTATGAACCCTGATAAACTGTGTTCCTAAAGTACTCACCCTTATGTCATTCTGTACCTGTATGACTACATATTTGGTAAAAGTTTTAATACCCATTGACTTCTATTGTAGACTGTGACATGAGTATATGATGACCGAATTTAGATTTTTGCTGAGTTTACACTTTAATTTTGATATTTTTACCAGCAGTGCTTTATTTAGCTACTCCTTTTTGCACATTCCTAATCCTGAGTTATTGAGCTGGTCGAATATAGCCAGCGATTTGAAACTCAAAATAACCAGAAGCCCTTAACACCTTAATGATGTGTGCAACACTGACAACCCTGACTGCTATAGTGCAGAGGATGGATTTTCCCACCTTCAGGTGGTCTCTGGACAGAACTTTAATGACATTAGTTGTCCTGGATGAGTACACCATTCATGTCTTAACTCGTTTAATTAAGTTAAGGCCATTTTAGACCTTCTATCTTAATTAGATCCTGTGCTGATCTGTCATCCTTTCTGCTTTCTTGATGGTTTTATTATGTAAAAGAGCTGTGCAGCAACCACTTTAGATTTAGACTTTAGATCCCTAATAAATAACTTCTGTCTACATATCTCATGACATATAAAACCTTATCTGTTGCAAAGAAGGCACAGAAAGCTCTCATCAAAACATGCTTTAAACAGTCTAGCACTTGAGATTTCTAGCACTCACAGTGTGTGCCAGAAAACCTGTAACTTTTCATAATTAAACAGCTTAAAATAAGTCCAAGACTCCGAAAATGGTGGAAGTCCAATAACTTTCCTTCCTTCAACAACTGAACTTTTGTTCTTGTTATAAATGTGACTCTTATAGACCAGAGGACAGCTTTTCACACCTCAGAGTCTCTTGACAGGACCTTAATAGTATTAGTTGCCCTGGATGTGCATGAATGCACCATTCCAGCCTCATTTAATTAAGTAAGGAATCGTCTGCATTGGCTATCAAGGTCACCCGCATGGGCCGGTACATTAAAAATCCCATTCACCTCAACTGGTGATAGGAATTGTCAATGCCTCCTAGATGTATCTCACATGATTGCTTTCGCAAGTGCTTTGGTGCATCAGTGGTCCTGTGGGAAATGATCAATGCCTTGTTTTGCAAATGCACGTTCTCCAAAGAAGTTTCAGACAGCTCAAGGAAAGTCCTTCCTAGCTCAGCGCATATCCTTGCTTCGTGATCTCAGATTGACAGCTGAAAGCTGCTGTTGTGTTTAGAGATGAAATAAAAGTAGCACATCACAGGATCTCTTGTGTTTACAAGTAGGGGATGGGATAGGATAGGCTGTGCCACTTTTTCTGAAGTTGTCCTCTAGGCAAAGGGAAATTAGATTCAGGTTCAACAAATATACCTAATTATGTTTCAAGGTGTCTTATAAAGTTTTCTTCTCAAAAACCAGCATTTTTAAAGCAAGATGTTTTTTCAAGAATGATGAACATAATATAAAAAAACATTTCAATATTGCAGAATCCCATTTCACATTTTTATTTAAATTTTCTTAAAGATATCCATGATACATCCTAGCAAGCTTTAATATTCAAAATATTAAAGTAGCTTATTTATAAAAACAAAAATATATAAGTGACCCTAGACCACAAAACCAGTCATAAAGGGGTTTTTATTGATATAAATTAATAATCTGAAATAATAAACTGAACGTTGAATAAATTACATTTCCATTTATGTATGGTTTGTTAGGATAGGACAATATTTGGCCAAGATACAACTATTTGAAAATCTGGAATCTGAAGGTGCAAAAAAGTCTGAATATTGAGAAAATCGTAAATTTACATGGAACATGATCTTTACTTAATAACCTGATGATTTTTGGCATAAAAGCCAAAGGCATGCAATGTATTCTTGGCTATTGCTACAAATTTACCTGTACTACTTAAGACTGGTTTTGTGGTCAAGGATCACATATATTGAAGTGAGTTATTTTCACCTTTTAAAGTAATTTGCTTATACTATATAATTTAAAAGTTTGAGGTCAGTATTTTTTAAGTAAATTAATACTTTTATTTAGAAAGAATAAATTAAATTGTTAAAAGTGATCATCAAAACATGTATTATGTTACAAGATTTCAATCTCAAATAATGCTGTTCTTTTCAACTTTGTTTGTCAAAGAGTCCTAAAAAATGTAACAATTTTCCACAAAAATATTAATCAGTTCAACTGGTTTTAACATTGGGGGGAAAAATCAACGTTAACATTAATATATATTTTTTATTTTTCTCAGCTTATTACAATAATTTCTGAAGAATCATGTGACACTAAAGTCCGGAGTAATGATGCAGAAAATTAAAGGGATAGTTCACCCAAAAATGAAAATTTGATGTTTATCTGCTTACCCCCAGGGCATCCAAGGTGTAGGTGACTTTGTTTCCTCAGCAGAACACAAACGAAGATTTTTAACAAAAACCAGTGCAGTCTGCCAGCCAAATAATAGAGGTGGATGGGCACCAAACCTTTAAAAGTAAACAAAAACATGCACAGACAAATCCAAATTACACCCTGTGGCTCGTGACGATACATTGATGTCCTAAGACATGAAACGACCGTTTTTTGTGAGAAACTGAACAGTATTTATATCTTTTTTTACCTTTGATACACAGCCATGTCCATCTGTCCTGAGTACGAGCTCATCATCCGGCTCGTGACATGTGTATGCATAACCCCTCACACCCGGGTCCTACCACAACCGCTCCGAGCAGGTCTCGAACCCGGGTCTCCGGCACGGGAGGCGGACGCACTAACAAGGAGGCTAAAGGCTGCAACCTCTAGCGTCAGTCGCTAGTGCGTCTCTGGCCTCCATTACATATGCGCTCTGGCGTAGTATACGCAAACGCCGTAAGGGGAAATCGGTTAAAAGCCCTGGATGAGTTTGCGCAAGCAAATGTAATCTTTTAGCTTTAAATCGGTTTGAACAATCAGGATAAACGCAAGTAATTACCATTTTGAATAGCCGCTATATCCACAGTCTGTGTGCACTGTAAACAATGAGTGTCGTATACACGCGACAGATAGCTTCTGGCGTTTACGTATACTACGCCAGAGCGCGTTCACCTGTAACGAGCCGAAAGCTAAACTCGTGCTCAGGAGAGATGGACGTGGCTGTGTATCAAAGGTAAAAAATGATATAAATACTGTTCAGTTTCTCACAAAAAATGATCGTTTCCTGTCTTAGGACATCAGTGTATCATCACAAGCTGCAGGGCGTAATTTGTATTTGTCTGTGTATGTTTTTCTTTC
This sequence comes from Garra rufa, assembly GCF_049309525.1. Taxonomy (NCBI): domain Eukaryota; kingdom Metazoa; phylum Chordata; class Actinopteri; order Cypriniformes; family Cyprinidae; genus Garra; species Garra rufa. Next base: position 21,514,406 of record NC_133379.1, on the reverse strand, counting down.
CTCTAAAGATTTGGTAACCATTGACTGCCATTATTTGACTGACAGACTGCACCGGTTTTTGTTAAAAATCTTTGTTTGTGTTCTGCTGAGGAAACAAAGTCACCTACATCTTTGATGCCCTGGGGGCAAGCAAATAAACATCAAATTATCATTTTTGGGTGAACTATCCCTTTAAATAAAATAAAAATAAATTCACATTTCCAATCACATAAGTAAATTGCATTTTTAAATATATTTAAGTAGAAATTTAATTTAAATTGTAATAATATTTCACAATATTACTGTTTGTTCTATATTCATGACCAAATAAGCATTAGAGACTACTTTAAACATTTAAATATAAAAATATATATATTTATTATTACTGATAATATTGTAAAATATACATTGAAATAGATTTTAATTCTGTGATGCAAAGCAGAACTTTCAGCATCAGTACTTCAGTCTTTAGGGTCACATGATCCTTCAGATATCATTCTAATATGCTGATTTATTATCAATGTTGGAAACAAAATTTAAGTGAAATTTCCTTTCCTAAATTCTTTGAACAAAAAGTTAAAAAGAACAACATTTATTTCAAATAGAAATCTTTTTTTAACATTATAAAACGGTTAGTTCCATTCCTCAATTCTGATTGGTCAGCAGCTGTGTCGTATTCATGATACGGCACTGCTATGACCGCTTCACTCAACGGTTTTGTGAATCATTGAGCCCCCTTAGCAACCACCCTTAGCAACGTAAACACAGCTGTTGCAGTTAGGGACTACTTTTACAGTGGAAGGCAGTTAATGATTTTACTTTATGAAAATGTACAACCTAATATATATAAATTAATATATATTTTTGATTTTAATATTTTTATTGTGTGGTAACCGTTTTATAAAAGCAATAAGGTACTTGAGGCCGTGCTGTATCGTGAATAAATCACGGCTGGAGGGCGTTGTTAGGCACGACGCGAAGCGGTGCTATATTGGTCTCATAGGATTCAATGATCTATGCTAAGCTATGCTAAAAGTGATATCGCCAGAACAGGAGAACGGCTGAATGGATTTCAAAATGGTAAAACTCAATTAACTAACTCGGGGGGAGTTGGAGAATGAGCCTTTCCAAAAAAAAAAATGGAGTGTTCCTTTAACTTTTATATATACTGACACTGACACATCTTGCCCCACTCTTTAGTGTATAGCTAGCCTTTCTTCCCTATAACCCTTGTTCTGTCTTTGTCTTTGCAGCGATTCATCAGACCACGGCGGCAGGAAGAGAAGTTTCAGCAGTGAGGATGATGATAGTGATGATGAAGTACAGCAGACAAAGGTGGGCAGCAAGAAGCCCAGGAAGGAGTCCACAATAACTCCTCTGGACACTGGCCTCTCGCTGGCTGAAGACGAGGAGCTTGTGTTGCGTTTACTGGGCAGTCACAGCTAGTTCCTTTGGAAACAGGTTCCTTCACCTCCAGAGTTTCTTTTTCCTTGTGCTTGTATATCGAGTTTATAAAATGCCCCTTGACTAATAAAAATTTCTCCTGATTGTGATGGCAACTTTAAGATTCATTGCCGCACATGTCTTTATGTGATTTATTGTGTGAGAGAGCAGGTTATAATTTCCTTTCCTGCCTCTTTCCTTCTTTACATCCTCTCCTCCTCAAGACAGGAATTGAATTCTCATGCGGCGTCTTGCCAGACAGCCTCAAATTACCTAAAAACTCCTGTTTTGCAGTGAAGCAAAAAAGCAGCGCAGCTGATGTCAATCCTGATAGAGAACCACTGTGAAGTCCCAGGTGCCATCTATAACCTATTACTGTTAAACTGCTCTCATTATTTCTGGTTTGAATATTGCCTTCCTGTCACATTGAACCGTCACTTAATGTGTGATTTAGTCTCCCTCATTTCTGTGGCGGAAATAAAAATGGAGGGTTCTCGAAGAAAACTTTGGTTCGCTAATATTGCCTCTTATTCAACACAAATCCATCTTTCTGAATTGTCTGGTTGTCTGCACTTAGCTGGCTCATGTCAGGTGGGGGATTGGATTGGGTTTATATATAGACACCGCTTAGCACCAGCATAACTTCGCATTGTGCAACGGTGACCTTATCCAACCCTGTTTTTTTCAGATTCGTTAACAGCCTCTCGAAGTGTTTTCGAGATGTAATAATTCGCCCACTCTCATTTGACTGCTGGTTTTCCATAATGACATGGGTTTCAATGCACATTACAGTATGTTATTAGAGCCACTGTTTAACATACACTGCCGTTCAAAAGTTTAGGATCAGTACGATTTTCAATATTTTTTTAAAGATTCTTGCTAATCAAGGCTGCATTTATTTGATCAAAAATACAGAAAAAACTGTTAAATTGTGAAATTATTGCAATCTAAAATAACAATTTTAATATACTTTAAAATATCATTTATTTCTGTGATCAAAGCTGGATTTTCAGCATCATTACTCCCAGTCTTCATTGTCACATGATCATTCAGAAATCAGTGTTGGAAACCTGTGATGCCCTTTTCAGGATTCTTTGGTAATAAAAAAAATTACAAATATAAATATTTTCTATTAATATAGGTCTTTACTATCACTTTTTATCAATTGAACAGTCTTTTTGAATAAAAGGATTAATTTCTTTGAAAAAAAAATGAAAGAAAAAAGACCCCAAACCCTTGAACCAGTAAAGATTTCTGTTTAAATCTTTTTTTTTTTTCATAAAATAATCCCGAAAAAGTATGTTCCAAAAAAAAAGGAATATTCAGTAGTACAACTGTTTTCAACATTGATAATACATTATCTTAGAATGATTTCTGAAGAATCATGTGACGCTAAAGACTAAGAGTAATGATGTTGGAAATTTTGTTTTTCATCACAGGAATAAATTATATTTTAAAGTCTATTAAAATAGAAAACTGTTATTTTAAATCGTAATAATATTTCACAATATTACAGCTTTGTCCTGTATTTTTGATCAAATAAATGCAGTCTTAATGAGCAGAAGAGACTTCTTTGAAAAAAAAACATTAAAAACCTTACTGATCCCAAACTTTTGAATGGCAGTGTAGTATCCTGGAGCATTCCTTTTATACATTCCTGTTACCCTGAGTTTTTAATAAATATGCTTGGGTAGTAGTTTAAAGACATATTTCTGTAAAAGTGTGTACCAAACTTTTAGAAATATCTGCTGGTCAAGTTTAGAAACTGCGAGATGTAACAGGATAGAACATAACAGGATTGAAATAAAAATCTTTGAATCTTTAAAGGATTAAGGTTTTTGTTTTTTAATGAAATCAAGAGCATAAAAGGTATTCATTTATTTTTTGTAATCAAACATTTAAAATAAGTATATTTAATTAATTTATATAGCCATTTAAAATTATTCATACCCCTTCTTTTTTCACATTTAGTTGTTGCAGTCTATTGTTAAATTGCTTTTTCTCATCAAGCTACACTTCATTCACTAGAATGACAAAGCAAAAATAGATTTCTGATAGGTTAGCAAATTTACCAAACAAAAAATGCATAAGTATACATACCCTTAACTCGGTACATAGCTGAAGCACCTTAGGCAGTGATCAATCGATCAATACTTTTATTTCGGTCCTCATAGACAACCTCATAGATTCAGCCTCTGAATACAATTTGGAAGTAAATTATTATAAACTTTGTATGTTATCTGTGGTGTATATAAATCAACTAAATCTACAAATTTTAAAGCATGTAATTTAATAAACAATTTATTTGTTGGTTCATAATAATCAGCCCTTTTAACAAACCTTATAGCTTTCGTTAGTAACATATATATTGGATTTATATTATTTTTATATGGATGACCCCACACCTCCACACAATAAGTAATGTATGGAACTATGAGCGCGCAATACACTACAAAATAGATAACGTTTTTTCAATCAAAATATGTTTATATATGATTTGGACATTTTTGTTTTTACATGATTGATATGTTGTTTCCAACATAATTTATGATCAGTTATAACACCCAAAAATTTCTATTTCCTCATTTTTAATTCTTAATTTAACTTTATCGTTACTTTGTTGATTAGTAAACATTATAAACTTCGTTTTACTTAAAATTTAATGAATGTCTATTATCCTTTTTAATACCATCAATTTGATTTCCACTGTATTCAGAAGCTCTTCCAAATTTTTTTCATCAGAAAACAAAACCATTTTTTTTTTTTTACTTTAGACACTTTACAAATCTTTATGTACAGTACAGATACTTTAGGGCCTAGCACCGAACCTTGCGGAACACCACAAGTAATTTTGTACAAGTAGTATTGATATCAGTCATCAAGGAAACTTTTTATCCAGGTGAAAGCTCTTATACCATATTTCTCTAGTTTCATCATTAATAAGCCAAAATCAGTAGTGTCAAAAGCTTTTTTTAATCTAGAAACATAAAACATAAAAACCAGTCCAGTCCAAATGCAAGTTTATATCATGTAATTCTGTTTCTTTTTTTTCTTGCATTTGGCAGTTTATATCTTGCAGTTCTGACTTTTCTCACAATTATGAATTTGTATCTCGCAATTCTGACTTTTTTCTCGCAATTGTGAGTTTTTATCTTGCAAATTCTTGCAAATACAAGTTTATATTTCACAATTCGGACTTTTTTCATGCAATGCGAGTTTATATCAGAATCAGAATCAGAATCAGAATCAGAATGAGCTTTATTGCCAGGTATGTTTGCACATACTAGGAATTTGTTTTTGTGACAGAGCTCCACAGTGCTACAGAATGACAGTGACAAGACGATACATATTATAAAAAGAACAATATACAAGTATACAAGACAGACAATGTGCAAAAATAGCAAAGACATTTGAATGGAAGTAAGTATGTGCTTTAAATAAATAACGGAAAAATGAATAAAGAATGTATAGTGTTGTATGTTCCACGATCAAGTGTTCATGAGATGGATTGCCTGAGGAAAGAAACTGTTTCGGTGTCTGGTCGTTCTAGTGCTCAGTGCTCTGTAGCGCCGACCGGATGGTAACAGTTCAAAAAGTGAGTGTGCTGGATGTGAGGGGTCCAGAGTAATTTTGGCAGCCCTTTTTCGTACTCTGGATAAGTACAGATCTTGAAGGGTAGGGAGGGTAGTACCAATGATTCGCTCAGCAGTCCGGACTATCCGACGTAGTCTTCTGAGATCAGAATTTGTAGCTGAGCTGAACCAGACAGTAATTGAAGTGCAGAGGACGGATTCAATGATGGCAGAGTAAAACTGTTTCAGCAGTTCCTGTGGCAGGTTGAGCTTCCTCAGCTGGCGGAGGAAGTACAGCCTCTGCTGGGCCTTTTTCACAATGGAGTCTATGTGAATGTCCCACTTCAGGTCCTGAGAGATGGTGTTGCCAAGGAACCTGAATGACTCCACTGTGTTTACAGTGCTGTCCATGATGGTGAGTGGGGGGAGAGCAGGGGGGGTTTTCCTGAAGTCTATGATCATCTCCACAGTCTTGAGCGTGTTGAGCTCCAGGTTGTTATGACTGCACCAGACAGCCAGCTCTTTTACCTCCTGTCTGTAAGCAGACTCGTCACCGTCCTGAATGAGGCCGATAAGTGTGGTGTCGTCTGCAAACTTCAGGAGCTTGACAGAGGGGTCTTTGGAGGTACAGTCATTTGTATACAGGGAGAAGAGCAGTGGGGAGAGGACACAACCCTGAGGGGCGCCAGTGCTGATAGTCCGGGTGCTGGATGAGAATTTTCCCAGCCTCACTAGCTGCTGCCTGTCTGTCAGGAAGCTGTTGATCCACTGACAGACTGATGTGGGCACAGAGAGCTGAGTTAGTTTGGGCAGGAGGAGGTTTGGGATGATAGTGTTGAAGGCTGAACTGAAGTCCACAAACAGGATCCTCGCGTAAGTCCCTGATTTGTCCAGATGCTGCAGTATGAAATGTAGACTCATGTTCACTGCATCATCTACAGACCTGTTTGCACGATAAGCAAACTGCAGGGGGTCCAGTGAGGGTCTGGTGATGTCCTTCAGATAAGCCAGAACCAGTTTCTCAAACGACTTCATGACGACAGATGTTAGCGCCACAGGTCTGTAGTCGTTAAGTCCTGTTATTTTGGGTTTCTTTGGAATGGGGATGATTTCAGAACGTTTGAGAGAGGCGGGGACTTCACACAACTCCAAAGACCTATTGAAGATCTGTGAGAAAATGGGTGCCAGCTGATCTGCACAGGTTTTCAGACAGGCTGGTGTGACACCGTCAGGGCCTGGTGCCTTTCTTCTTTTGTTCTTTTTGAAGACCTTGCGTACCTCATCTTCACTGATTTGAATGGGAGTTGCAGGAGTGGGGGAGAGGGGTGATGTTGGAGGTGTAAATGGTGTCTTTTCAAACCGACAATAGAACTCGTTCAGATCGTCTGCCAGTTGCTGATTCTGCAAAGTGCTGGGGGATGATGTCTTGTAATTGGTGATGTGTTTTAGACCTTTCCACACTGATGAAGAGTCACTGGAATGAAATTGGTTCCTTATCTTTTCGGAATAATTTCTCTTTGCCACTTTGATCTCCTTTTCCAGTGTGTATTTGGCCTCTTTATACAAGACTTTGTCCCCTTTCCTGTAAGCATCATCTTTGACATGACGAAGCTGTCTGAGTTTTGCAGTGAACCATGGTTTGTCGTTGTTGTAAGTTAAGCGAGTCCTGGTAGGAATGCATAAATCCTCACAGAAACTGATATATGAAGTAACAGTCTCTGTAAGCTCGTCCAGATCAGTAGCAGCAGCTTCAAAAACACTCCAATCAGTACATTCGAAACAGGCTTGTAAAGCCCGCTCTGTTTCGTTGGTCCATCTCTTTACAGACTTTGCTACAGGTTTAGCAGATTTAAGTTTTTGCCTGTAGGTTGGTATAAGATGAACCAGGCAGTGATCAGAAAGTCCCAAAGCTGCCCGTGAGACAGAGTGATATGCATTCCTTATTGTGGTGTAACAGTGGTCCAATATATTTCTATCTCTGGTCGGACATGTGATGTGCTGTCTGTATTTTGGAAGTTCACGGGAGAGATTTGCTCTATTAAAATCCCCAAGAACGATTAAAACAGAGTCCGGGTGTTGTTGTTCTGTCTCTGTGATGTGATCAGCGAGTTTCTGTAACGCCAGGCTCACGTGCGCTTGCGGTGGAATGTACACACTCACGAAAATGAACGAGCAAAACTCTCGCGGCGAATAGAACGGCTTACAGTTTATGAAAAGCGCTTCAACATCAGAACAGCATATTTTCTTTAACACTGTTACATCTGTACACCACCTCTCATTGATGTAAAAGCACGTCCCGCCGCCGCGCGATTTCCCCGTCGATTCTGCGTCGCGGTCTCCTCTGAACAGCTGATATCCCGGGAGATGAATCGCGCTGTCCGGTATAGCCGCGTTCAGCCAGGTTTCCGTGAAACACAGAGCAGCAGAGTGTGAGAAGTCCTTATTTGTCCGGGAGAGCAGAAGGAGTTCGTCCGTTTTGTTTGGTAGAGACCGGAGATTTGCCAAATGTATGCCTGGCAGTGTCATCCTGAATCCACGCTGACGAAGCTTCACGAGCGCGCCGGCGCGCTTCCCCCGCGTCCTGCGCGTCCTGCGCGTCCTGAAGCCTTTGGTAAGCGCCGCCGCTCCGCCAACTATGATGTTGAGCAAAACGTCCGAATAATCAAAAACCGGTAGGAGATTTTGTGGTATGTTCTGCCTAATGTTTAGCAGTTCATCCCTTGTAAAACTGATCGTGTTTGCAAAACAAAAAACAGGAAAAACGAACAAAAACACTAAAACAACTGGAGAGCTAAGCACAGAGGCTGCCATTCGCGGCGCCATCTTGTTCAGATCTCTCAATTCTGACTTTTTTTCACAATCTTGAGTTTATTTCATGCAATTATGACTTTTTTTCTTGCAAATACAAGTTTATCTTGCAATTCTGGCTTTTTTCGTTTCGAGTTTATCTCACAATTATGACTTTACTCACAATTGCGAGTTTATATCATGCAATTCTTTTTTTCTCACAATTGTTGTTGAGTTTATATCACAATTCTGACCTTTTTCTCACAAATACAAGTTTGTATCTCGCCATTCTGACTTATTTATCGCAAATAGAACAGAAAAAAAAAGCTTTTATTTAAATCTAGGAACACCCCCACAGTACATTCATACAGCCTCAAGTCTTTTTGGGTACGATGGAACAATGTTCTGCCAAGAAAATTTTCTGCCATTTTTCTCTGCAGATCTGTCAGGTTAGATGGGGACCATCACTGGACAGCCATTTTCAGGTTTTTCCAGAGACCACTCAAGGGCATTAACAGAGCTATTTTAGCTGTGTGTTCAAGTTCATTGTCCTTTTGGAAGGTGAACCTTCTTCCCATTCTGAGGTTCTGAGGGTTTCATTAAGGATATATCTGTATTTTGCTGTTTTACACTATTTTCAATCAAATGAATGCAGTCTTGTAGAGATTTTATTCAACATACTTGTACTAAAAGCCAAGAAATGTCTAAATAAATTGACACTTTTATTGCACATTTAATTGTGATTTCCAGCATACTGGACATATATGATGGAGGATGTCTCTTTTCACAGTGGGCTTGTTTTTGCTCGCTCTGTGTAGTTTGGAGATGGCTTGTTTATTCGTCTTTGATTCTTATCACTTATCACCTTTACCGAACAACTGCAGGCAGGCGGTTCTCGTAGTGTTGTGGTGGATGTGACAGGCATGCACCTTGATGTATTGTGTTTGTATATGACTGGGTTGCATGGATTCTCTTTGTGTTCTGGGTTTGTGGGTGCAGAGTCATCCATCACAAACGTGAGTTTATTAGGCGCCTTCATCCTGCCTGGAAAGCTATTTCCCTTGGTGCCATTTCTCCCCTCTAATGACTGTTTCAGCACTGAGGAGTGTGTAGCCCTTCAGACTTTTCTCTGTAGCATTGTGCATCCAGACCTCAATGTACATGCACATGTTACTGGTAATACGAATTCAGATTGCAGCGAGTGTTTTGTCTAACAAGGAATGATTGGTAAAGAATTGCTTAACCCAAAATTGAAAATTGAAAATACTCATCATTTACTGTCTCAAGTCATTCTGGACTTCGTGCCTCTCTTCTTTAGAAGTTTAGCAGTTCTCCTCCATGCAGTAAAGGTGGATGAAGACCAAAAAAAAGACAAAAGGCACCATTGAAAGTGCATTAGATGATGTGTGGGCTGCCATAATGGTAGTCCATATATCTTGAGCACTATATTCCAAGTCTTTTGAAAGAGCACAATGGCTTTGTGTAGGAAACAGACAGAAATTTAAGTCATTATTCACAATGGTGCTTTGAAAAAGCTACCATTCATGTTGACTGTATAGAAGAGACAAGCTCAGACAGTCTGCTATAAATGTCGTCTTGTATGTTTCACAGGAGAAAGGATTGATCCTCTGTGGTGAATGGGTGCCGTCAGAATGCAAGTTCAAATAGCTGATAAAAACATCACAGTAATCCACACGACTCCAGTCCAGTCCAAATGCAAGTTTATATCATGCAATTCAAATTTTTTTTTCTTGCAATTGCGAGTTTATATCATGCACATTCTCGCAAATATAAGTTTATTTCTTGCAATTCTGACTTTTTTGCAATTTTTGCAATTTTTGCTTTTTCGTGCAAATGCATGTTTATTTGCAGTTCTGACTTTTGTCACAAATACAATTTTGTATTTAGCAATTCTGACTTTTTCACCCAAATGTGAGTTTTTATCTCGTAATTCTGACTTTTTTCTTGTAATTGCAAGTTTATGTCTCAATTCTGACTTTTCTTGCAATTGCGAGTTTATATCATGCAATACTGACTTTTTTTCTCACAAATGCCAGTTTATATTGCAGTTCTCATTTTTTTTTTTGCAATTACAAGTTTGTATCTCGCAATTCTGACTTCACCTAAAAGTGAGTTTATATCTCGTAATTCTGCCTTTTTCTTGCAGTTGCGAGTATATATCTCACAATTCTGACTTCTCACAATTTTGAATTTATTCCATGCAATTCTGACACTTTTCTTGCAAATACAATTTTTTATCTTGCAATTCTGACGTTTTCACGCAAATGTGAGTTTCTCATCATTCTGACTTTATATCTATATATTTATATCTAATTTATATCTCACAGATCTGACTTTCCTCGCAATTGCGAGTTTATATCATGCAATTCTCACTTTTTTCCTCACAAATGTGACATTATATTGCAGTTCTGATTTTTTTTCTCGCAAATACAAGTTTGTATCTCACAATTTTGACTTAAAGCAAATGTGAGTTTATGTCTCGCAATTCTGCTTTTTCCCCGCAATTGTGAGTTTATATCATGCAATTTTGACTTTTTTCAGAACTATTTATATCGCACTTCTGACTTTTTTCTCACAAATATGAGTTTTTCTCATAATTCTGACTTTTTTCTTGCAATTGTGAATTTATATCTCACAATTCTGACTTTTCTCACAATTGCGAGTTTATTTCATGCAATTCTGACTTTTTTCTCACAAATACAAGTTTATTTCTTGCAATTCTGGCTTTTTGTGCAAGTGCTTGTTTATATGCAATTCTGACTTTTTTTCTCATAACTGTTTATATCGCAACTCTGACTTTATTCTCGCAAATACCATTTTTTATCTCGCAATTCTGACTTTTTCACGCAAATGCAAGTTTATTACATAATTAATTCTGACATTTTTCTTGCTATTTTGCGAGTTAATATTTCACAATTCAGACTTTTCTCACAATTGCGAGTTTATTTCATGTAATTCTGACCTTTTTCTCACAAATACAGGTTTATTTCTTGCACTTCTGGCTTTTTTCACGCAAATGCAAGTTTATATCTCGGAATTCTGACTTTTCCTGCAGTTGCAAGTTTATATGCAATTCTGACTTTTTTCTCATAATTGGGAGTTTTTATCTCGCAATTCTGACTTTTTTTTCTCGCAATTGGGAGTTTATTTCTTGCACTTCTGGCTTTTTTCGCACGAATGCAAGTTTATATCTCAGAATTCTGACTTTTCCCACAATTGCAAGTTTATATGCAATTCTGACTTTTTTTCTTGCAATTGGGAGTTTATTTCATGCAATTCTGACTTTTTGCAAGTTTATATTGCAATTCTTACTTTTTTCTTGCAAATACACATTTGTATCTTGCAATACTGAATTTTTCAGATAAATGAGAGTTTGTATCCTCCTCCAACTTCCACATCGTCTGATGTTGTTTTACCTTTTAGGTTGTTTATTTGCACATTCGCTTTGTATTCTGATTAATTCTGACTTTTACAATTAATTCTACAATTTAACATCTTGTGAAGTGAAAATCTATGTGAAACTTTAAACTGTTGCGTCAATAATGCATAATAATGCTTCCTCAAGTGAAAAAGTCCAGTCACTGTTGTCCTCTCACATCAAAAACAACTGACATATTTTTTTTTACTTGTAAACAGTGCTTAATCTGTGCATGTTTCTTGAGCTCTTGGTTCAGAAACTTTGACTTTTTCACTGGAGAAAGCAATATTATGGATACTAATTTGAGGTAAAAAAAATTATAATTAATAAATAATAATAAATTTAATGCTTCATAAGAAATATAGTTATGTTATAGTTGTGTGGATTACTTGTGGATTATTGTGATGTTTTTATCAGCTGTTTGGACTTCTGACGGCACCCATTCACTGCAGAGGATCCATTGATGAGCAAGTGATGTAATACTGAATTTCAACAAAGGGAGTGAGCAAATGTTCATTTCGGGGTGAATTATTTCTTTAAGACTTATAGAAGCAGATTTGCTAGAAAAGTATTTTATAATACAGAAAAGTATTTTATAGGTACAGTACATCCCAAAGATGATGATGCAAAGTGGTTGACTTGATTCCATGCAAGCTGTTATAAAGAATGGATCAGTTGCAGTGTCTTTTGGGAGAGTTGTCATTAGTGACAGAAAAACTTTTATTTTAGATTTATCACTTTTGGTGTCTCTGATCTGGTGAATATGTATGAGAGCAGCTCTCCATATGCTGTAGATTGTAACACTGTAGAACACTGAATATTATGATCCACAGCCTAGACTTAATGAGATGCCCAAGGTGCTGTTTATCTCTTTCTGTTGTCCCATGGTGACAGTATTGTTGTAAATCACGAGGATTATGTGAATTAAATTGGCCATTTTTTACTTACAATGTATATTGTGAATGGGGTGAATGGGTTCACATCTAATTATAGTGTATTGGGAAGTCATTGCAAAGCGGTTGCCAAGTTGTTTATTGGCTCTTGGTCAAGGTGAAGATTATAAGGCAATTTAGCTGTAGTTGTGTCCAGTGCTGACAGCTGAAGAAAAGATCGGCAGGACCACTAGAGATGAAATGTTGATAATCACAGGACCATTTTGGGTTTAAGGGTTAGCACCTTCACCATCTTTGAGGTTACAACTTTTAGAAGTTTCTTTCTGTGTGAAAATTGTATCAACGATGAAACCCAGTGTGGACAGTGAAGAGCCTGAGGTACAGATTAGATTGTATAGACATCAGCATATCTCTATCCATAATATTGCTTTCTCCCATGAAGAAGTAATCTTGTCTGAATCTGGAGCAGTTCTAAACTAATATATTGGAGGATTCTGATGGGAGAGAGAAACAGGGAATGGACTTTTCATTTGAGGAAGCGTTATTAATTTACACACCCCCATGTCATCCTAGATGTTCATGTCTTTCTTTCTTTAGTCAAAAAGAAATGAAGGTTTTTTAGGAAAATGTTTCAGGATTTTTCTCCATATAGTGGACTGCTGTGGGTACTACTACAACGGGTTGAAGGTACAAATTGAAGTTTCAACGCAGCTTCAAAGGCCTCTACACAATCCCAGCCAAGGAATAAGGGTATAATATAATTCTATCATTTTTAACCACAAATGCACATCTTAAACTGGCTCTGCGATGCGAATCTATGACTTAATGCATTACGTATGTTGGACTAGTTACACGTGTTACAGAATTGCACGTTTACATCACGTTATTCAGATTTCTAACTTTTTCTTATAATTATGTGATACAATTGGCAAAATAGCGAGATACAAAGTCAGAATTGCAGGATATAAACTAGCAATTCTGCAAGTTAAAATTTTGCAATTCTGACTTTATTTTTTAGAATTGTGAGATATAAACTTGCAATTGAGTTTTTAATTTGATGAAAAAGTTGATTTGCATTGGATAAACAATTGTGAGAAAAGTCAGAATTGTCAGAATAATGAGATATAAATTCAAAACGTTTTTTCGCAAAGTTTGTATTTCACAATTCTGACTTTTCATGCAAATACAACTTTATTGATCTCACTATTCATTTTTCTTGCAAGTTTATCGTGCAATTCTGAATTTTTTAATTTTGAATATAAACTTGCAATTAAGAGTTTTAAAGTCACTCGCATTTGTCTTGCAATTCAGACTTTATTCTCACAATTGCGAATTTGCAAAAAACTCCAACTCATTTTCTTCTCCAACTTCAAAATCTTTGACAATGTTGTTTTACTTTTTATGGTAAGGGACGTTTCACTTTCTTTGCATGTTTGCTTTGTAAACACTGGGCAGTACCTTCAGCTACATCACACATAGTCTCGCGTAGCCAGACCTTCAGACTGACGGCTGACATGATCAAACAACCAATCACAGTTCGTTTTGTTCAGCGTCACGTTTCGGGACGTAGAAATGCCCCCACAACAACAGACTGGCATGCAACAAGTCAGTCATTGAAATAACCAGCATTGAAAGTTAACGAAGAGGAGGGAGAACAAGCAGTAAGTCAGTAATTTGTTCGCGAACGTCGCATATGTGTATAACAACAACGGCGTCTGCATAAGCACCTTTTAGCAAAACGCTGAGTAAATCAGTCTGTGCTTTGTTTCCCGGCGGACCGAAAATAAACGCGACACTCGCGTGTTCCGGATATCCGATCAAATTCAACTAATCAGATGACGACTTCGACATTCCTGAAGTGTTTCCAGTTAAGTGTACCATATGCATCAGACGTTTAGCCAACGTTCCGTGGGCGTGACGCCTTTGGCTGGGACTACGTCACACATGACCTTTTATTTTTGAGTACGTAATGCATGAAGTCAAGCTAGTGCAAGATGAGCATTTATGGTCAAAAAGTATATTTTTTCCTTTTTTTTTTTCTTTTTTTTTATAAAATGACAGTTTTGCTAGATAAGACCCTTCCTCAGCTGGGATCATGTACAGCCCTTTAAAGCTGCGTTGAAACTGCAATTTGGACCCTCAACCCATTCGCTTCCATTGAAGTCAACTTTATGGAGAAAAATCCTGTAATGTTTTCCTCAAAAAATCTTGAAGAAAGAAAGACGTAAACATCTTGGATGACATGGGGTTGAGTACATTAAAATGAAATTCACTGTAACTTTTTTCAAAGGCATTTTAGTGCAATTAGAATTTTTAAAACCCTGAAGAAATGTACATTAAAATTACCTGTTCAAAATGTAAAATACACGCAGATGTATGCATGTAATTTACAGCTACAGGATATTTTCAGCACCGGACAGCACCTTCTCTCCAGCTCTATCTTTCAGGGGATTTGTTATTGTTGGCCGTCGTCTTATTTACATGCATGTCCACGCGGTCCCTCTCTGTGAAGTGTTTACTGGAGCACTTCATTGATTCACTAGCCTTTGGTGCTCCAAATGTTCCTTCTCATGGGGTTTATTTGGCCGAGTGAGCAGTCTGAAGCTCATGCGTCATTAAAAATAAATGGCGAAAAATGATAGGGGAGCACGCACTGAATCGTGAGATTAATGAGAACGCTCTCTAGGGCTACTGTTTACCTCAAGTCTGAATTAAAAAACTCTTATAACACACCTAAATGACAAATTTAAGTTACTTCACAGCGTCTGCCAAAGATTTCACTTAAGTAAACTATGTTAGGCTATTCTTCAATATAAATGAAAGAGACTTTTTAATCGTCTGTCTGTGGTAGTAAAGCACTTTTACCTCAAACAGTAAAGTTTAATCTTTTTCAGTTTTCGTTTATCTCTTCATGCTGGTTTGTTATTGGTAAGCAATTTACTGTTAAACGTGTGTGACATAAACAACATATGTTTCGTTTTGTATAACGTGATAACGCAAGGGAACGTGCCTACAACCTCATAAAATTTTTGCAACGTTGTGAAAAAAATTTACAACGTCAAAAAAACACATCTGTCGTATTGCCCACTTACAATAAACATTAACAAAGGATTTTACAACGTGTAGTTGAGACGAAAGCTCGCAGAATACGTAATGAACACAGGTTACGTCAGACATCTGTGGGAAGTCATCTTTCCAAACCAACACCTTTTTTCCACAGCAATTCAGTGAACGGGACCGGGCTGTTATATCAGGTACGGATACAGATTTAATTAGCATTCCTAATTTACCAAAAGCAATTTTTGTTATCAGTTTATCGTTTTAAGTTTTAAAACACCCTCATTTTTTCTCCCCCTTGAATTATTTCCAGGGCTGTCACAAGAGATGGCTAACCGGCTGAAATAAATCCACCGACAAACGGATATTTCTAAGCAGCCCACTTGGAATTGTAAATCTGTGAATAATGAAGGCATCTGAGATTACGTGGGGCGCTTTTAACGGACCTGCTGAGATTAACGGGACGCTCACGGAGAAAGTTCAGCACGTACTTCAGCCTTTCTCATCCACCGTCGCTCTTCTGGTGCTGGGAATGGCCATTATCGGGATTATATTGCTGTCACTGACCACCTACCACTTTCACAAAAGCAAGATGAAGAAGAGGAAGATGCTGAAGGCGCAAGAGGAATATGAGCGGGATAACTGTGGCTCCTCTATCCCGGTCCGAGTGAAGCCCGCGCTGAGCCGCTGCGTGATTGCTCGCCCCGCTCCACCGCAACATCCACCGACAAACACTGAGGCGAAACACCGGGAGGGAGTCGTTTTGGACGGAGTTAACGCTACTGGCTCCTCATAACCAATGAAAACTGTGGCTTTTGTAAATATGTAAAATAAGCAGGCGTCTATAATCTCTTTATTCGCGTTGGGAAACCTATGGTGGACTTTACAAAGTATCTGAGTAATGACAGTCCTTTAATTTAATAACGCGTTCTAAGTGGAAATCAATGGATGGTGAAACACAACAGTGGACCAGTGCTTGAAAGGAATCTTGATTTGGGATTCTCTCAAGATGCTGTCCAAGGTGCTGATTGTTTTTCTCTACTCATTTAACCCATTTAATCCCTCAAATAACATGTACTTTTGAGTTTGAATGGTTTTAAACGAGTAGCTGAATAAATGAATCTAAAGATTGTTCTGATTTTCTAACATTTTTGTCACATGACTTCTCGTTTAATTTCATGTTTGGTTATTAAAATTTTAAAAAGATGCTGTTAATGTAGGATTTAAATTGCTTGTAATGTTAAAATTAAAATATAAAAAGTAACAATTTTATTATTTATTTTTATTAAATTTTATATATATATATATATATATATATATATATATAAAATTTAATAAAAATAAATAATAAAATTATTACTTTTTATATTTTAATTTTAACATTACAAGCAATTTAAATTTATAGTAATATATAGTACTTTTAATGTTAAAATTAAAAGTTAAATAAAAAAGTTAAATTTTATGTTTTTGTTTTACATTTTATTTTTTGTTTAAATTTATTTATTTGTATTTATTTTTTATTAAATTTTTGTAATTATAATTATATATATATATATATATATATATTAGTAAATAAAATTACAAAAAAATATATATATAGTATATAGTACACAGTAGTGTATATAGTACTTTTAATGTTTAAATTTAAACAATAAAAAGTTACATTTTATTATTTATTTGTATATTTATTTTTATTAAATTATTTAATTTATTTAATGTACTATTATTTATATATAGCAAATAAAATCAAAAATGAAATAAATAATGGAGTTCTTCTAAATGAAGTTCTTAGGAATGCATATTACTACTCAAAAAAAAGTTTTGATATATTTATGGTATAAAATTTACAAAATATCTTCATGGAACATGAGCTTTAATTAATATCCTAATGATTTTTGGCATAAAAGAAAAACTCATAATTTTTTTTTACAATGTCTTTTTGGCTATTGCTGGTAAGACTGGTTATATCTATATACATTTTTTGTTTGTTGTTATTAATTTTATTGGCCTATTCAAGGAGTGTAAAGCAAAATTTGGGATTAAATGGGTTAATTTTGTTTAATCATGAGGGTAATTAAAAGACTACGGCTTTACTATTCTACTGTTAGAATAGTATAAATATTATTATTAGACTGTATGTTTATTTGTAATTGAGATGAAATAATATTGCAGAGCTTATGAGCTTTTGGTTTAATATATGCAATTTATTTTGCCATATCCATAACCAAGCATTCAGCAGAATCATGTACTAATCATACCAGTATTAACACACATTGATCTGTCGGATCAGATTTATGATTCTTTTGTTATTAAAACATGTATTCTAATAGTTGTGAAGATTTTCATGTAGATAATAAAGCTTATTTGACTACACATCCAGCATATAAACTGAACATTGTTGTGTTTTCCCACATTTCTTATGGGATCATATTCACAATATTTGTGCAAGACTATTTTCTGTATTTCTGGAGTCTGTGTCAGTGATGCATGCTTGGACTCTCATGAAAGCCTTTGTTTTTCCTCTGGCAAAGTTTCAGCGTAATGCACGCCAACCTGCAGATCATCTGCATCTTGTTATTGGAAAGCATGACAAAGCACAGTTTAAGACCATTTTTCAGACAGAAATCTGTTATTTTCTTATTAGCCTGGGTGTTTAATCTTTAAATGAGATCACTGTGCTTCACTGATCATGTGTTTATAAATGTATGAATCTGTACTAATCTAACATTTCATCAGTAATTTCAGAATTAGTTATCTGTATCTAAACAATGATTAAAAAGAGGCTGATTTTCCATCTCAGTGGACTATGTCTCCAAAGATATTACCAAATACTTTTCATTTGTCTTTATCTGGATGCAGCTGAGTGTGCAGTAGCATATAATTTTGTTAATGTTTAAAGAGACTGCTTCCTATTGTAACTGTTTATTTTAAAGGAAAATGTTGATTCCTGTAACTAAGATACAGCTCAACTGATTAAGTAACAGTGATAATAGCCTGACCCAGCATTACACTCTGGAAGCTGTTACAGCACGCTGCATACCTGTCAGCAATTTTGCAGCAGCTCCAATTTATCCTTTGGGTTAAAAAAAAGATATTTCACCTGCCTCTCACTGTCACAGCCATCTTGATTTATGACAGGCTCCTCTTACAGGCTTGTCAGCTCAGTAACACGAAATTCACAGTTTATCTCCTGTGCACGCTTGAATAAGACTAAACACGAATATAAAACAACTTTCAAAATGTCAGTCATATGATGCGCTCTTAAAACGTGTAAAGTCAAGGATGCATTCAACTGATCAAAAGTGATAGTACAGATGTTTGTGATGTTGCAAAGGAAATTCAACTTTCTATCAAAGAATCCTGAACAAAAATGTAGCCCAGTTTCCAAAAAAATATTAGCAGCACAACTGTTTTCAACATAAGAAAAATCAAATGAGCCTTGAATTCTTAGAAAATAATGCACACCAGAGGTGGTGATTCGAACTTTCTAAGAACTCAATGGGCCGTCATCAATTATTCTGCTTATACTACTGTTATACCTTAAGAGATCGATCAGATGATATATTTCAAGACATTCGTCTGGTTTTTGTCCTTAAAAGGCTATTGTGAGTAGGATTAATTAATTTACGCAGCTCATCCCGCCTTCTTTGCTAATTCAAAAAGGTAATTTTATACCTAGTATCCACACTTGAGCCATTGATAGCAGCAACGTTGCCAAGTCCATGGTTTTCACGCAGAATTGGGCTACTTTTATACTGTTGTCGCGGGTTGTTTTTCATGTCTGTGGGTTGAAACCCCCTGGAACGCAATTTTTTTTTACCAGGGACCCCCCTCGAAAGGTGATTGGGTTACTTTTGGGCTACTTTTGAGTAGCAATTGGGCGGGTATTGTTGTGAAAACCTGGCAACCCTGGATAGCAGACTAAAGTCCCGTTTACACCAAGCACGATAACGATAATATAACTATTAAGATAACGTTCTAAAAATCCTTTCAAATGTAAGAGAATAGCAGTGTTCACACAACAACTATAACAATAAGGATACAGGGCAACGATATCGTTGAGATCACTTTTTTAGAATGATTTTTTTTACAGCTGATGAACGATAAAACACTGACAGCTAATCAGACTTCATTCAAATTTAAAAGGGCTTGTGCATTTGAAATAGCAGGCGACATTGTAGAGAAGCAAAGAGACATTGCACAGCAAACAGAGTAACATAAAATATAAAATTACCTCAGGAATTCAGCGCTAGTTTGGACAACATTGTCTTGCCTCATTTGAAGTTGCAGTAGAAAAGAGTATGTATTGTTTTTATTCCACTACATTGACTGCGTTAGAGATCAGATAGTGATGCTACTGTATGTGTGTGCATCTGTGAGGGGGAGAAAGTGGGAGAAATAGAGTATGTGCTTTCTGTACATGATAAAACGTAATTTTGTTGCAAAAACATACAAACAATCTGTTGTTTTTATCCTATTGTTTACTGTATTTATTTGTTTGGCCAGTGTTGTTGTGAGTTTTGCTTATTTTGCATTTTTAGGCTATAAGGACCTTTAAAGTAACTAAAAATCGTGTTGCGAAGTGATATAGACATGTAATGCGGTCAAGACTCAAGAGTTGCCTGGAACTACGTTTGCTGTGCCTTTCCCTGAAAATAATGCACACATCATTAAAACATTCGTCGGCCAATCAGATTTAAGCATTCAACGTAGTATAATATACAATAATAATGTTTACTATTTTTGTTATTATTTTAAATCTGCATTTAACCTCAATACTCAAAGTAAAGAAAGATGTTAAAGTCTAATTTTGTGGTGGCTGTGCTTTAAAATTGAATTATAATCTTCATTCAAGTGATGATGGATTTTGAAAGTCTGACGGTAACTTAATCAGAGTTGAGTATTACTGTAAAGTTAACCCTTTTAACAGTTGAAAACATTAGAAATCTTAAAAAGTAACTCAAAAAGTAATCAAATGTAATCAGTTACATTAATAGAGTAATTGAAATAGTTACACTATTATATTTTAAATAGAGTAACTTGTAATCTGTAACCTATTACATTTACAAAGTAACTGTTTTTAGAATGTTATTAAACACTAGATAACCTTGAATGAACATTCTATAAATGTTAATTGAAGAATGTTTGTAGAATATCTTAAAAACAATAACTTTGCAGAATGTTCTGTTAGCTGGAAAAGAATTCTGTTTCAAACACTGACAAAAATAATAAGACTACATGAATATAAACTGAGTTTGAAAATGTCAATCATTATATTGTACTTTAAATGTGCACAAAGTTGCTGGAGGGTTGTATTTCTCTCAATGCCACATACCAAGGCTGTTAAGCTATCTAAGACATGTTGGATAGAAATCAGTGCCTGCAGGGGGGACGCTTGCCTGTCTGTCCGCCGGGACAACAGCTACAGCAAACCTTTTTGGGCGGCCCTTCAAAGATCTGGGTATTTAAAGACAAAGTGTGATCGAGGCATTCTGACTGAGCACCAGGACTCCTCGGCAAAAACCTGGACCCCAGCTCTGAATGCAAATATGACAGAGTCAAGCTTGCGTATCAGTGGGGGAGCCGTCAGATTTGGAGCCACCTATGGAGGCAACCGTCTGTTCTCTGGATCCAGGGGCAGTGGAGGCGCTAGCGCAGCTCTGTCCCGTTCGCTCGGCTTGGTGAGAGGAGGTGGAGCAGGAGCCGGTTTTGGCCTGGGAGGAGGTTTGGGTGCAGGTTTCGGGGCTGGAGCTGGTGCAGGAGCTGGATTGGGCCTCGGCGGAGGTGCTCTCGCTCTCGGTGGAGGCCTTGGCTTGGGTGCTGGTGGAGCCAGAGCAGCGGGGTTGAGGGCTGGTGTGGCTCCACTCAGAGCCCGTCTTGGGGGCAGAGTGTTTAAAATCGGAGGCTATGGTTTCAACCCATCCTTCATCAGCTCTACCACTACGGTGGATGCAGGTGCCGGTCCAATGCTAAGCATCGACCCAACACTCCCATCACTAGACACGGTGCAGGTCACGCGCTTAAAAGAAAAGGAGGAGCTGCAGGTCCTCAATGATAAATTTGCATCTTTCATTGATAAGGCGGGTGAAATTCTCATTTGGAATTATTTTCAAGCATTTTCACAAACATCATGCCATATCAGATTAATTTATGATCAATATTACGTTGTTTCACAGGCCAGGTCTCTGGAGCAGCACAACGCAGTACTCAAAGCCAAGATTTCCATGTTTACTAACCCAGAGCAAGGTGGACCTGCCAGCACCTCCATCCTTCTGACCTCTGCCATCGGAACGTATAAATCCCAGATTGACAGCCTCACCGCTACTAAAGAGGCCATCATCGCTGAGATTGAGCACTATAAAGGCATTATTGATGATGTTCAGGCCAGGTGAGTCCACAGAATGTCTAAAGAAACTATGGTGTGTGCACACCAAAACTTTTTAATTATATGCATGATAATTAAATGTGACTCAATCAACGTCTTCCGTGCAAGTAAAAAAGCTGAAAATTTGCATTACGCGTTGTCGCACAAGCCAATAAGCGAAAAGCATTACACAATGTTTTTTTTTTTTTTTTTTTTTTTTGACACAAAGAACATCCCGCAAGTAATTTAGAGCAATAATGCGATGCAAATATTCACTACTCTTTTTGGTGTGAACACACCATTAGTGAACAAAAGAGACTAATATTTGATTATCTAAAGTCAAATTAGTCTACACACAAATATCTGAAGAAAGCCAATGTAATTATTCACACAATTAGATCAGACAATGTGAAGGCAAATGACATGAATTGTGAGACGCTATTGCACACACACAAAAAAAAAATGACGCATTGGCATGCAAGTCAATAGGCGAAAAGCTTATTGACACATCCGGTTTGACATGTCCGGTCGTATCAGAGAAAGGAGAGCATTATTCAAATTTTTTTTTCATGCAAATGACACAAAATACATCCCACAAGTAATTTATTGACGTAAACGCACAATATATGCCTCAATCGCATCTTCTGCGCAAGTTGAAAAATGTCAACTTAAGGAGAGACACTGCAGGCAAAAATGCAGTTTTTTCATGCACCTATCAAGTTTGAGATTTTGTGCTTTTTGGCTTTTAAGTGTTTGTTTTTTTCAGACTAGTGGAAAGAAAACAAAAAAAAGTGTTTAATAGCACTTTATCTATTTGTGTCAATAGATTTTAATTAATGCATATTATTAAAGGCTATTTACTCAAAATAATTTTTTTCTTCTACACTGACCCATAAATCTCCACTTCAGTAGCACTTAAACACACCAAACTTTGCATTTTTATTCCTGTCTATATCCTGAAGGTTTTTACAGAGGGATTTGTATATATATAATTTGCTTCATTTTGTACAACATTTTATACCTCAACAGTTTCCTGACTGTTCTAAGTTTTTTTCTGAATTATGTGGTGATGAAATGTAATACCCAAAATCCCCTCTGTAAAAACATTTGAAACCGACTTCATCCTGTGTTTAGATTTTTGTACAAGAAATGTATGCAAATTAGTGCATATTTAATTAAACAATGCCTCATTTGCATATTTAAATCTAATGTTTTAGAAAACTTGTAATACAAATTTTTTTTGCAATTACCAAAGTAATCAATCAACTGGGTAAGTAAGACAATAACTATTAGTTAATTTATTTACCCTATTTTCCTGCAGTGTCTCGCCTTAAGCAGAAAATTCACCAAGCCAAAAGGTGAAGAGCGTATTGACATATCCAGTTTGACAAGTCCGGTTGTATCAGAAAAGGGAGAGCGTTATTCAATGATTTTTTTTCGTGCGAGTGACACGAAATACATCCCACAAGTAATTTAGAGCGATAACGCGATGCGAATATTCGCTTCGCTTTTGGTGTGTACTCCATCAAGTAATGCTTTCCTTCATTTTCTGATACAGCTGGACACGTCAAGCTGGATGTGTCAAGCTGTTTGCGGCAATCGCGTCGCACAGCACAAATTTGCTTCATTGCATTGACTTTGTATGTGTACTACGCAAATAATTAAATTCACTTTTGGTGTGCACACACCATTAGAATAATAATGCGATTTGAATATTTACATCACATTTGGTGTGCACACACCATTAAAAAGACACTTCTTTCAAAACCATTTAAAAACATAATGACCCCAAACTTTTCCAAGCTACTTGCATTAAAGAAACTTTACCTGACAGCTCATTTTAGAAGCACTTTTATCTTTCAATAAAGTTTTTCATTACATTTGAGTACACATTTGTAATTATGTTCTACTGCTGCTCGACAATATTAGTTCTGCCTTCTTATTGCCACTTTGTGGTTTGATTTTAATACTCTCTATATGAATTGCCGAAGTAATTCTACTATAATGAGTATGTAAAGTTTCTCAAATTAAGTCTTTATATCTCTGACCACCTGCTTAGGAGATTGTCACAGATAAAATATGCACTTTGGGTAAGAACGGACCAGACAGGA